>NW_027464596.1:9526921-9826921 GCF_043290135.1 Rhipicephalus microplus
TCCAATCACATATCACACACAACTGGTGAGGGGGACGAGCCTGCACGGCTCACGTGAACGTGCAATATTGAGCCGTGATCACTGCAATCCGAAGTGGTGCCAGCGGGTCTCGTCCTCGTCGTGTCTGTGCCGCTGGTCGAGGGGTCCCAAGCTCATGACAGCATACATCAAAGGGTCTGCCAAACTGCTCGCTTAATTAGCGAGGCGATTTGCGGCGGCCGCCGCAGCCTCTTTCAAGAAAGATGTTGTACTCGTTGTCGTCTCCCGAACGGCTTACGCCGTCGTGTCGCCACGACGTCTCACCCTCCATCTAGGAGGGACAATAAGTGGCGGTTATAGGCAGCCGGCTGTTCGGCTACTTGTTTGAGGATTAAAAGAGTGCCGCTCGCTCGTGAGCTCTAGCGCCAGTCACAACACTGGATGACCTCCTGTGGCGTTAAAAAACGAAGTGGCGGCCCCGGAGAATTTTGCGGGAAACACCGGGTTGCATGGAGGCGTCAAAACTCCATCTGGACAACGGCTCGTCGGGCTCCGGAAACCGGGGCAATCGGGGCGGCCGAAAACATTTCGGCACAGCACTCCAACTCCGGGTGTCGGCCATTACAGACGACGCGCTTTGTCGGAGCATTGGGACTCCCAGTCGCCCGTAATTCACGTGTCATCGGACAGCTCGCCCATCTCTCTCTATGAAGTCTGAGTCTGTACATTGTTACTTGCTCTACTTTGCTTGGGAGAGGGCTTTCCACTGGCGTAGGCTGCGGGGGCAGTCATCGAAACTGATATACTCCGGCCGACAAGAAAAAATGCCGCATATGCCGCAAACCAATCGCCAATAGTGGCGATTGGTTTGGTGCCACGGAGATGCCACGGAGGCGCGGTGTCGGGTCCTACGAAAAGGGACCGCGGAGCCACGGTCGAAGAGGATGGTGCGATGAGATCGAGTTGGCAGAACAACGGAATGAAAAAGGAGGATATTACGGTGCGAAGAGATAGCGATGAGAGTCAATGAGACGGTGACTGAGGCAGTTAGTATGATGACGAAGGGAAGTCAGGGATGGGAGACGAGGAGGCGAGTGATTGGGCCACATTGAGAGAAGAATAAGATAGAAATGGCTAAGAAAGACGACGACGGCGACGATGACGAAGACGATAAAGACTTTGATGAATTGGACAGAGACCCCAGGAAGCCCTGAGCTCAGACATGAACAGCCAGCTCCGAGGCCCTGACAACATGACCTTTCGTGAGACGAACTTCATCTCTCTTACTTAGACGAATTTTGCAGGAAGGGAGGCGGCGCATTGAGACATTGCGTGGTTCTAATAATTAATGACTTTATCATTTGTGTCGTCGTGCGTTTACTTTGTATTGGCGCACCCTTGTATTGTCACCGTTACTTTGCTCATATATCCTGTGTCGCACATCGCGAGTATTTTACTGGTGTGTTATAATTTTGTGCAGCAGAACTGTTTTACGCGGACAGCATGTGTGTACGCCATTTGCACTTGCTACTGAATTAAATGTGTCAGTAATTAAGAAACGGTCGTAGCGTCTCATACTTCTCACACACGAATCCCACACACGAATCTCTCTGTGTGGAAAGTGATTGAGACACATAGCCAAGAGGGAACCGGATAGAAAAGGGGTTGAGTGGCATTCCTCTCTTTGGCGATCGGTGGCGTGGCGGGGACGTCTGAACGCAATATAGCACGCTCGACCTTGATGCCAGCGCAAGTCAGCCATCTATTTCAGCGAATTTTTTCTAATTACGCAAGTCAAGAGTCCAGGTTCATAGAGGGTGGAGACATGTTATGACATAGAGATACCACATTCATTACTTTCGATCGTTACATGTACGCTCATGGCGCTTCATTCTTATAGGGAAGAATTATAGTACCTACACCCTTGATGCCTGCGGCAGGAGACTATCATCCCAGGCGAACAGTATTGAAGCTACACAAGACAATATCCTCAAAAGTTCTTGGTTCGTCCTTGGTAGAACATAGAGTTATAGCTTTCCTACGGCTCTCGCTAACAAAGACCAATGAACGCACGTGTGATCACGGCGCACCATTCTTCGAGACAAATAACATTCTGTTCGCCTTGGACGCCAGAAAAAATCCCTTTTGAGGGCACACTTTAAGACATTATGCGCAGGAAATGTTAAGACCAGGTGACTTTTCTGACGCAGCCCCCCCCCCCCTTCCCCAAGTTTTAGAATATTACTTCACAATGTTCAAGACACCACAAAATGACGCCGTTGTCGCCACACACTGTTCGAGTCCCTTATTACGCTTACGTTGGTGCATGGTCCTGTGGAAGTTTTTTTGCAGCCTGCTCATACAATTGGCTCCTATGTTTTCCGTTACTTTGATGTGTTTTACGGCGGACTGGTACTCTTGCAAGAGCAAACTTCATCGAAACACCCGACACAAATAGCTGAAGTGAAGTGTGGGATTGGGCTAATTGGTCATCCATTATTAAACTTCTCGGCGCGAAAATTTCATAAAACGAACACAAGAGACAAGGACGAGCGCGGACTTTCAACTGATTTACCATCACTAAGACGCACATATATATGTTACAGAAAAGCAGGTAAGATCACTTCCTTAAGCAAAAACAAAAACACACAAAACCAAAAAGCCAGAAGAGACTGCAAGAAACCACGTGCTCGCTCTGGACACTAACGTGGCGAATTTTAAATACGCCGATTCTTTTTCAGATTAAGCTATAGACGGCTTGCTGATGCAGCTGCCTCGAGCGATTGCTACAGCTTCGATAATAAGTCCTGTGCATTCATTTGGGTGGGACGCGAGAACCCTTGCTTTTTCGAACAATGGCTGGCACCCACATTCGGAACAATGAGCGGCCAAAAAAACCGTCCCATCTTTCACTGCTTACTTTCTGGCAATGTTCTTGAAGTCTTACATTAAGGCACCTGCCTGACTGGCCTAAGTGTTCTAGTCCACAAGACAGAGGTAAACCATAAACAATCTCTGTTGCACACTCAACAAGCTTTTTACGGTGCTTAATCTTGCAGTTGCTCGCGGTTCTTCCCACAGGATTAGTTTGGACACATAACTGAGAAAATTTATTTGGTTTGGAAAAACCACCGAAACGCCCGCTCTTCGGCCTATCTTCTTGAGTTTACGTGATATACCATGTAGATACGGTATCACCGCCACTCTCTTGGCAGTTGTTTCTAGTACAGCACACCCCTCGTTGCCTACCCTTGACTGTCTGCGCATCTTCTCACAAACAGAAACTACCAACGAACTGGGTTAGTCCACTGTCTCAAGATGGAAAATCTTCTTGTCAAAACTTCCCTGTACTGAGTGAAAGCAAGATTTGTTAAATCGTTATGTATACATGCTTTTACAATGCTGCGCTTTACCAGTTCGCAAACTGGTAAAGAGTGGAATTGTCGAATTCTTGTTCAATTGTGCTGTATGCCTCGTCTCTTTGCCACAGCTTTCTACTGGCATAAGCAATTGGGTGGAGTAGTCCCTCATGATCTTGCTATATAGAATCGTACCGAGGCTCATGTCAGAGGCATGTGTGCGGAGTACAAACTGCTTGTCAATGTTCAGGAGCCGTAAAATGGGACCGTGGGCGCGCTCGCTCCAAAGCATTTGAAATGCTTTCTTGTGCGTATCATTCCATTTAACAATGTTCCTTTCCCCCTTTTTTGCCAATTCTTTGAGCGGGGCGCTTATTTCGGCCTGTCCCGGGATGAAATTTCTGTGATAGCCGGTGAGGGCTGTAAGGCTCGCACGTGCCTCTTTGTCTTTGGACGCGGTGCCATCTCAACTTTATCGAGGATTTTATCAAGTGGTTCTAGCATTCAGCCTCCCACTCGGTGTCCATCTCCCCCCAAATTTACACTTTCTTGGACACACCGTCAGTCCAGCGGCCTGGGTGCGCTCAAACAGGTGGTAATCGAAGCAAAGGGCTCTTCCCACGTTGTGCTTGCGACTAAGACGTCGTCGCAGTAATGCTCTACGTCCGAGATTTCACCCAAATGAAGTTAATGTATGTGCCCCTTTTTCCGGTACGAACCGAGAAAGCTGGCTCTCGTATTTCACTGCTGAGAATGAGACTCTGACTGGGAACATGCAGAGTTAGTTTATTCACCATGGGAACTCGGCGCACTTCGGAATTCGTCTCTCTCCCAACGCTCCCCGCTTGTCTGTTATAAACACCGCTGCACGGTGTCTTCATAAGGTCGTGCACGGTGTCCTCGTACAAAGGTCACGTCCCACGGTTTGGGCACAATGCTCGAATACCTCCAGTCGTCGTTGTCTGCAACGCCATAGTCGTCGGGCCATCTAGCGCAGCAGAGTCGCAGTCCGTGGCGAGCATTTAGTCGTAATTGGAGCCCCGAGCTCGCTGTGTATAAGCTCGCTGCCGTAGCTGTCAAAGGCCCCCGCAATCGCCTGGGCCCACCGCTCGGTCGTACAGTCCGCTAACGAAGATGTTCCGGCCCACATCACTACGTGTTCTCGAAGGTTCACTTCCCGGAAAACACCACCATAGTCAGTCGGTGTATGGGCCGAGCACCGGCATTTGCCGGCAGCTCGTTTTTGTTTATCTGAGCGGCAGGCGCCGCGTCGCTTTGCCCGACAACCCACGACCCTCCAATTAGTTTGGCGAATACGGCAGGTGAGATCTTTACCCTAAAAGGCATGACGACGAACTGATAAAACTCCGCGGTCGTTGAAAATGTTGCCTTTGGTTTGGACTTTTCTGAAAGTGGAATTTTCCAATAGCCCTTTGTAAAGTCCACCTTTGAGAAGTATATTTCTTCTCTCCGACCGTGGCAAAAAGGGCATCAGTCCCAGGCATCGGCTTTGAATCCGATCGTCCAAACGACGAAAATCTATACACAGCCTGTTTGTCCCGTCTGATTTTTTTTTCGCAAGCTTCGGTTCCTTTGATTATCCCCAGGGTCTTCATTTCTTTCATCTCCTTTTCTACTTCTGCTCCCGTAGCAAACGGCAGTGGATATTGTGTGATGTTTACAGGGCCCATCGTGGTCGTTTGTAAGTGTAATTCCACCAAGCTTGTCTTTCCCGGAATTGTGGAGAAGATTGTTTATCCATTGTTCATTTCGTCCTAAAGTTAGAATTTCTCTATGCCGGTCAGTCGGGGCGCAATTTGGACGTCATCTACGGTTTGGTTCTCAAACTCCGGCACCAGGGTGTGCTTTTCTTTTTTTTTATGACCCTAATTATGGCACTCCACTGTCTTGCTTGTCCTGCAAGGTTCCTGTCTTCACGTGTCTACAACAAATTTGTATGTAAAACTTAAATTCGGCCCACCAGGAGTCTCGACGGTGATGTGACCCAGGAGCGGGGCTACTGGCAGTCACTCAGGTGCCGTGAAAGGAAGAACCCTTGCGAGGCTTTTTGACGACACAGGCACACAATGTATTTACATACTTACACGTGTGAAGAACACTGAGCGTCGAGAAGCGCCTTTACATCAGACACAACCAGCCGTAACAAAGGCCACAGAGAGAGGAAGAGCGCTGAGCGAACACGCGACGTGCTTTTATACCCTTCATTCGTGCACGTGCATGTCCTCAAACGTGGGTTGTGTGTCCCAGTGATGCTGATACGTGTTTCTTGCAGCGCACACAGACACCTCTGGCATTACAGCAGGACTGGACCGCGGTTGGGCGGTATGCCGATGAGGTTCTCTTGGAGGCCATGGCCTAGCTCTGCCAGTCCTACGGCCAATCATAATAATGGTGTAGTCTACACCACCTTTCTTTCACCTTACCTCGAACGGTCCTTTCCACTGCAAAAGCAACTTGCCTTGACCAACTGGCAGTAAAATTAAAACCTTGTCCCCTGGCTGAAACAACCTCTCCTTGGCCTTGCGGTTGTAAAGTTTTGCGTAGCGAGCACCAACTTTCTCCAGTTCTTCGTGGGCCAATCAGCGAGTCTCCTCCAGTCGATTGCAAAGGTCAATCACGTGTTGATACGTAGTCTTAGCTTCTTCGTCAATGTCTTTGCTGTTCCAGGCTTCCTTCAGAATGGTCAGGGGCCCCTGACATGGCGGCCGTACAGGAGTTTGAAAAGCGAAAACTGAAGGCTAGCTTGAAGTACCTCTCTGTAGAAAAATAACAAAGGCTCCAAATGTTGGTCCCAGAAGCTTCTCAGCGCACATGTTTTAAAGCATATAAGCAACGGCATTCCGTTGAATTTCTTCCCAATGTCATTAGCCATTGGGTGGGGGATGTGTAAAGCTGCTTGAGAGATAAGAGCCGGGCCACTTCCTTCATTAGCTCTGAGGTGAAGTTCGTTCCGGGATCGCTGAGTACTTTGTTGGGTGCCCCTGAGCGCAAGAACATTTCTACCAGAGCTTCAGCAACCTGCTCTGTCTCAACACTTGATATAGCGACAGCGTCTGGGTACCTTGTCGCATAATACTTAAGGGTCAGTATATAACTATTTCCATTATTTGGAGGCGATTGCATTGGTCTTACGATACCGACCGCCAATCTTTTGAAACGCGTATTGATGAGGGGAGCCTTTCCCAGGGGTACTCTGGGCACTCTACCTTTCAGTGTCGTTCGCTAGGAAATGTAGCAGGAACTAATTAATCCCTTGACATCGGCGGTAAGCGCTGGCCGATATATTTCGTCTAGAATGCGGTCTTTTGCCTTTTTGGCTCCTAATGAGTTCTCCGATTATTCCGTCATGGGTAATTTTCAATACCGCTCCCTGATGTTCCCTCTGTACAACCAGCTGCTTCACGCATCTTGCACTTTTTCTGAGAATTTGTGATATAACAGCCTTTTCTCAATTCTGAATTCGATGAAGCCGCCTTTATTCCTGCCCTGTATCTTTTTGCTGACTTGCGAAAAGCAGTTTCGCAACGAATCGTCCTTTTATTGTGCTACCGCGTACCCACCCGTTGCTTCGGGGTCACCACCCGTGCCGGGTGTCTTGAGCTTCTCAAATTCCTTCGCTGCTTTCCTCGTCTGGGCTATAATAACGCCTGTGGCGGTCGTTCTCTCTTTCGTTAGCGGTTGCTTCATCAGTCCTCCGCTGGCGGCTGCCAGGTTGTCCGCAGCTTGTACGCCTTTTTATATTCCCAAGGAATAAATCGTACAAGGGCTCGTGCATAATAAATGCGCTGATGGTGCCCGAGTGAGGTTTCAAGATAAATTCGAGTTGGGGTAGCGTCTTCACGGTGCCGTCCACCACCGGACAGCTGTCCCACGTGAGCTCCTCGTTCTCAACAAGGTTTCGCTTGACCATTATCGTGTTGCTTACCGTATCGCGCAGTACCGAGACAGAGCTCCCGGAAATGGTGCCTGCAACGACCGGCATTCCTTCCTCTAAGAATCGTGGCCGCGTCAGCTTGACTGCGTTCACCACCGGAATCTTGTGACCACTTTTCAACTCAACATATCCACCATGGATGTATTATAGTTAGTCTCCCTTGCGGAATGAGTACACACGTGAAGCCTGAGAATTTTCCTCCGATCTCTGTTGACACGCCTCTGCTTTGTATCATTTCCGCCCATTTAAAGCAAACAGGATTACGGCCTCCTGCAAAGTTGCTCTGGCATTGTGCCACCTGGTGTCCCAATTAGCCGCAAAGATATCACTTGGGCAATGCTCCCTGGCTGCCATTTTTTCTATCTCCTTCATGGATTTTTGCTTCGTTTCGTTTATCTCTTTTAGCTTTAGGTTAGCTCCGCCTTGGGCATCTATAGGAAGCGGTCAGCCAGATCTAACGTTCCCTCAAATGACTCAGACTTCCTCTTCTTAAGATCAAGGGTCAGATTTGGGTGGCAACATCTCTGAAATTGCTCCTGAATCAAACGTTTGCGGAATGACGAGTAGTCCTTCGCTACACCCGCCATTTCAACCCAGCGGTCAAAGTAGTGAGTCAACCTAGCCGTAAACAGCACAGTGGTCTCGCCTTCCACTGATTTCGCGGTCGTAAATTTCCTTTTGAATCACTGAACGGTAAATTGAAAGCGCCTCGAGAGAGCGGCCTTGACTTTGGGGTAGCTCGACGCGTATTCCCGTAATAACCCACCAAAGATGCTTAATGCCTGCCCGCTTAGGCACGTGCTCAGAAAGGTTGAGCGTTGTTCTTCCGGCCACCTCTGACTTTTCGCGATAACTTCAAATTGGCCCATGTACGCATCAAGATCATCTTTCATCAAATGCGATAAGGAGTTTGCTCGCAATAAACCATCAGCCGCTGTCGGTACCCCTTTCTTCAGTGGCGCTGACATCACGAACATCATTCTCTCTTATGAGCTTTTGAAGCCCAATTTCTGGTGCAATGCTTCTACCTCACATTCGCTTGCTTTAAGTGCCACTGCGTGTTCGCTCTCCGCTGCTTCTCGTTCGCTCTTCCCTGCTTCTCTCTCTCTCTCTCTCTCTCTCTCTCTCTGCAGCCTATCGCGCCAAGGCTCTTTCCTCCCACGTGCTGTCTTGCCTGCTCCTCCTCCATCCACTTTTTCAGTTCTGCTACTGACAGACCAAGCGGAGGGCCGATATAGACTCAAGCTTTTTCAGCTTCATAGTCAAAGAAAGCCTTAGCCACACAATAAAGCACTAGTAGACGTCTCAAACGGAGATTTTCCAGTTGCTGTTGCTCGGAAAACAAGCTCCAACAGATTATGGGAGTGTTTTTTTTTTTCTCGTTATATCACGTTGTGGATGATAACAAGGGTGGATTGACATGACGTACATGCGGGTTATGCTTATATATGTGTTTGTTTCGCGATAAAAATTTTCACTTGCTCAGTAAACGCTCGTCCTGTGTCCTTTCCGAGTGTTTGTACTTTTTGGCACTTGATTCACCATCATGAAATACCTCTTTAGCGCAGGATCTAAGGTTACGTGCAGTAAAAAAAAAAGTCATCATCCAAACATAGAGCGGAGGAAATATCCAAATTAACTGTTTGCAACTGTTTGCTTTACGGCCAGCTCATAGAGAAAATTTTTTCAGCAACAAGACAAAAAATTCGCTTCTTTGCAAAGCGCTTAGATGGATTTCAGCAAGATTACTGACCATTCCAGCTTTCACTAATGTTTTGGAGAGTAGACAAAACGGGGTGGAGAATTTTTGCAAACACATTCAGAGCATCGTGTCTCTGCACCCATCACGTTGAACAAAGTTAGTTCAAGAATGACACACAAGCTTTTGGTATTAACTTTTCAATTCGGCCACCTAGAGCAGCCTGGCGCTTATGACTCACATGAAAAAACTCACAAACTCTCGCCACGTTGACTATGGAAGTTCTAATCTGAAGCACAGCGTATGCACATGACAGACTCAAATTGAGGCTGTGAGAGCCACAGTGAACATAAATTATGTTAGCACACTGCTGTTGGACGAGTGCTTGAACGCCGTTGTAAGCACTACTCATTGAGGCTGCACCGTTATACCTTATAGCTCCAATGTAATTGGCCAGGCTCCTTCCAGTTTGGTCAGTAACAGGAACAAACTGTATAGGAACTCTTCCCGAATTTCTCTTTTTTCCATGACCACGTAGCGTGCACAAATCGAAAGCTGCTTAACGCCGGCTATATTGAACATTTAGCAGCATTGACTTTAGAAATGAGCTTTCGGAGAATACTGTCATTGCATGCTGAGATAACCTCATTTTGGGTTCTCCAACTATAGTGTAAGTTGCATTAGTGCCGTATTCTTCGAGGTGACTCTTTTCATTCTTGGCTATTTGCTCTCTTGAAACCATGGTCAAGATCATGGCCAACCGGGTTCTTTTTGCTATCTAAAACTGCTAGAAAATTGTGCGCGTCAAGGGCGCTTCTCCTGCGAAACAACTTTTTCTCATGCTGGTTAAAAGCCTCAATCACATTCTTCCAAGTTGTCGAACTTCAACATCACAAATTCTTCGATTTGTATGTGGGGCAAGGCCTCAGTTACCGGAGATGAGTGTCGGGCCTGTAAACAGTTTATCGGGCCGACACTCAGGAGAGCGTGACTCCTCGTCGGCGCCATCCATTCCTGGTCCGAAGGCAATGACGCTCTGTGGTGTTTAAGTCAAGCCCGGCCCTACACGTTCCCCCTAAGAGTATAACGAAGCGCAGTCTCTGTTCGGTTAGCCTAAACATAACATGCCGAGATATTGCATCGGGAAAGCCTGCGCTCGTTTACTCCCCGTCCCAAGACAATGACACCCCGCGGCATAACTCATGCCCGGCCTTATACAATGGGTAAACTCCGTTATAACCACACTTACCAGCTCGCCATCGTATATTACCTGGTCATTTGGCTGCACATACTCTTCGAATGAAGAATAGTCGGTGAGAATTTCCTGATCGATAGACTCAACAGACGACGACATCTGATTGGTCACCGCTTCGTCTACAGGGGAGACTCAGCATTGCGGCGTCGTTGCTGTCTCTTGTGAATCCGCACATGGGCATTTTTGGAGAAGTAAATGGGGATCGTGTTCGACTGGTGCTTCAGCGAGAATGATTTGGCGAGGTAGCTCATCGTCGGCAATGATTCACGCAGCGGACACGAAAATAAGTTCTAGCAAGAGAAATAAACGTATAGGTAAGCGTGCACACCATTCTTACACCGTGGTGCACTCAAAAGATTCCATCGTCTTTAAAAATAAATGGTAAATAAAAAGAGAGAGAGAGATATATTCAGCTTTATTTCAGGTATACCCTGAGGAAACAGAGGCTAAACGCTTTGATTGCCTGACGGTGGCCTCTGCCCCCCGGAGTTCGGAGCAGGTACACAATACATAAAGCAAACAGTAACGCCAAAAATCACACATATGCAAAAATAAATGATGTACAAAAAGGAGCGGGAATGAAACGCTACGACAGTAGTGATTGTACAGTGTTACCTAAATACAATGCTACAAAGCCATAATGTTTACAGAAAAAATTACAGAAACGTAGAACACATAAAATTACTGAAATCAAATGGATAGCAACTAAAAATAGTATACAAGCAGTTAATCACCGACTTCGATGGTAACAAGATGTGTCTTGAATTTATGTTTCATTTTTTTTTTTTTTGCGGAATCCGTCCAGCAGACAATGCCTTTGTATTTGTTCAGGAAATGTGCAATTTGGTAATGTAATGTCTGCTTTCCGTAATTCATCCTCACTTTAGGCAATCGATGCTGGATATTCCTGATCTTATATCTGCCTGTTTCGGTATAACTGCTTTCTTTAAAGACATTATTATTGTGTATATACTTCATTAATTTAAACAAGTATATCTGGTTGGGATTTAATATGCTGTGCTTTATGAACAGTTCTCGTGTGCGTAAGTCACGCATGTCTCCCATATAGTTTTTAAATATACGCAGCACCCTTTTTTGTAAAACTAACAACCTATTGTAATTGGTGTCCGTAGTTGTTCCCCAAACTGGAGTGCAGTAAGTCAATATTGAATACACTAATCAATAGTAATGTTGTCTTTTTAACCACAGTGGTAATAAAGAACTAATTCTCCGAATGCAACCAATGGTTTTGAGTATGTCTGCTGTCAAGTGTGAAATGTGTGTATTCCATGTCATGTTTTCGTGGAAACAGACTCCTAAAAATTTCTGTTCCTTTGTTCGTGTAATTTGTCTAGATCCATGTTTAATTACTATGTCACCTACATTCCGCTTATTTGGTGGTGCAAATAATATTTACTGTGTCTTATTCGCATTTAACTGTAGCTTATTATGATGAACCCATAAGGTTAATTCTTCTAGAGAGGAGTTTGTCATGGTTTCTAACAGGTTCATTTCTTTTGCGGTAAAAAATACGTTGGTGTCATACATTACGCTGTCTTGTTTAATACCTGTACCCGCTATGTCATTGATATAGAGCAGAACTAAAGTTTGCCCGAGTATCGAGTCTTGTGGTACTCCAGTTCTGACATTTAATCGACTGGATGAAAAGTTATTCATTGCTGTAAATTGGCACCGATGACGTATATAATCTGTCATGAGTCCTAGTGGAATGCCCCTTATCTCGTAGTGTTGAAGGTTCAACAACAGCACTTTGTGGTGGACAGAATAGAAGGCTTTTTGTAAGTCTAAAAATAATCCTAGGGTGTACTTTTGCTCAATTGCTTCATTTTTTTTTCTTTTACATGAAGCAGTGCCTGCTCTGTAGATTTTTCTTTTAAAATCCCATACTGGGAGCTAGATACGATGTTGTATTCGTGTAGAAACTTCGTCAGTCTCTCGTTTATGGCCCATTCAAATATTTTTGAAAATAGTGGTAAGACTGAAATAGGTCTATAATTGGCAACCTGATTTGTATTGCCTCCTTTGTAGATCGGAGTCACCTTTGCAATCTTTAAGCAATCGGGGAATATGCCTTTTTCAAACATCAAGCTCATTATGTAAGCCAGAATCGGTGCTATAGTACTAGCGACATGCTTGACTGGTTCCACTTTTATTTCATCGTATCCCGCTGAGACGTCATTTGACAGTTTGCTGAGTAGTAGTTCCACCTCTAGCGTAGTAACTGCCTCAAAAAATATAGTGTTTGATAAAGGAAAGAATAGCCTGCAATGACAACTCACTATCTACATTTGCATTAACATGTTTTCCGGCATTCATGCAATATTCATTTACTGTGTCAACCAAAGCTTCACCTGTTACGACGCGACCACTATTCAGTAGTTCTTGAAGAAACGTTGATGTTGTAATCCTCCCGGTGATTTCATTGACTGATCGCCACACTTTTTTCGTATTTGTTTGGCAATGCGCGAATAGATTTTGATAGTAGTTATCCTTTGCCTTTTTTAGGTCTGAGTTAAGCTAGTTTCGCACCTTCTTGTACTCTGAAAAAAGTTCTGCGTTTCTGCAAACCACAAAATCATGATGCATTTTTTTGTTTTATTTTATTCTGTGGTGTAGATTACGAGCAACCCAAGGTTTTCTTATCGCCCCTTTTGGTGTCTTGCAAAGTTTTAGAGGGAATGAATTGTCATAGCAGCGTTTGAATTCAAACAAAAACATGTCGTATGCTGTGTTTGGATCGCTCTGTAAATATACACTGGACCACTGAGTAGACTGAATCATTTCATGGAAAGCATCGATAGATCTACTGTTTATTTACCTGAACAACTTAGCCATTTTAGCTTTCTTCGAGAAAGCTTTAGTCATGATGCAATACTGCGGTAGGTGATCACTAATGTCACAGGTAATCACGCCTGAGCTGAGTTGCTCTCTTTTTACATAGGTAAAGCAGACGTCTATGCAGCTTGTGCAGTTTAACCCTATGTGTGTTGGCACGTCAATGACGTTATACGAGTCATAAGCATCAATTAAATTCTTGAAATCAGCAGCATATTTTTCATTACTCATTGTGTTAATTTTATATCGCCTACGATAAAGAAAGGAGGGCTTTGAGATGCAAAAAAGTTCAGGAGACTTTCCATGTAGTTGAAAAAATAACGCTTTAAGCCAGTTGGTCGCCTATAAATAGCAGCTAGCTGAAATTGTGTTGTGCAAAGCGTAAGGCATTCTCTGTTGGCATTTGAATTAGTGTAATCATCTATGACGTCATAGCTGTAACCTTCTTTGAGGGTATATTGCCAAACCACCGCCCCTTTCTTCTAATCTGTCGAGTCGTTCGCACGTGTTAGCATAAAGAAAAGGAGCAGTATCGTTTTTTGTGAGCCAGGTTTCAGAAAATACAACAGCGTCGAACTGAGTTCCTAGTGATTCCAAGTATGTCTGCAAGCTATCATGTTTGTTTCAACACTTCTTGTATTCAAATAAAAGAATGAGAAGCCCGATTGCTGTGCCTTGTGAGTTGTCTTATATGTTTGCGGTGATTGTACCACGCAACCATCCATGACCATTTGTTGGTAATCTTATAATTCTCAAATTATCTTTGCGATGTCATCTTGACTCACAATTCGCATGACCTCACTGTGCTCAACTTTCCGGGCAAGTATCTTTCCTCCAGCTGTCCATGCGAATTTCCAACCGAGTTCACGCTTTTTAGTGAGTGTAGCGGCAAGCAACTGCTTGTTCTTTCGAGATAAATGTTCATTGAATTATATTGGTATTTTTGGGTCTCTTTGGCCAATATCCTTTCCGGAAATTCTCACTTTTTTAGCTTTCTTAAGTACTTTGTCCTTCATAGAGCGTCTTACAAAGCGTACAACGATGTTCTTTTTTTCTGGGTCCTTAGTAGGCACGTAATGACATAGGTCAATGTCGTCTTCAGGAATTTCCACACTCAGAAATTGGCATATCTTACGTACGGCAGTCAACGGATAAAGCTCGTGCGACACACTCTTTATCTCGAGGTTGTTGCTTCTTTGATATTGTTCCATTTCTTAAATCTGAAATTTTAATTGCTTATTTTCTGCTTCTACTTTTTAATTCGTGGCAATAATGTCCTTCATCTCAGTGCGAACTTCCGTTATTTCCTTAGTCAGTTCTTTCACTTCATCGCTGGTGTCACTGCAGTACTGAATCGATTGTTTCAACCCTTTCAATTCGATACGCAGCTCTCGTTTGAAATCATCCAAAGTGGCAGCAAACTCACTTTCTTTATCCCTGTCCCTCCGATCCTTACTCATTTTTACAGATTCATAATTGAGATCAGTTCACGTGCTAGTCTCTCAGGTTCAAAAGTAGCACGTATAAACACAGCGCAGAATGCTCGGCCGCAGCACAATTCTATATCTAAACTAATACATGTAGAACTTTCAACAGTTTTTTCCTGCAAGATTGTAGTGAAATTTTTAGCCCTTTTGTCACTTTTTTGTGCTGCTGCCGAACTGATGCGAGGCCGCCGACGATGCAGTATTTGTAGCCGACGATGTGAGCAGCCGCGCCACCTCTCGGAGCGTCCTCAAGCACGTGTCGATGACTTGTGGTAATCCTTTTAGGCAGTTGATATTGCAGCCAGTCCGGGAGAATGCGCACGGCGCCTTCCGTTTGGGTCAGCCCCAGGCGCGGTACTTTCCTGCAAGATTAGTGAATTTTTTAGCCCTTTTGTCACTTCCTTGCGCTGCTGCTGAACTGATTTTACTGAAAAGGAGAAACACGGCACCAGTAATACCTTTCACAGTTGCCTAAGATCCTTTCCTTTGTTTGCGCCCAAGATCATTGTCTTCACGGCTTCTTGCCCTGCCCACACACGGACGCGGTGCAAAAAAACACTCTGGAAGTCTGGGTAGGTGGAGTCTATATCGATGCTGACGGCACACGTGCTACAATAGATGACGTGGTTTTCGTAACTCTGAAGATACCGTATTATCGTGTCGTTGACAGACGAAAAATGACACTCGTGCTTTCAACAAGTGTACTTAAAGCAAGGATTACTGAGAAATGCAGCAACAAATATGAACAAGCTTCAAGTAGTATCGTCGTGTGCTCGTACGTGCTATTCAGCTTCCGTGGAATCGCTGTCTGTTCGACGAACAAGCCGTGTGTAAGTTTGGCTTTCTCCTCGCCGCACTAACGCGCGCCACGTCCTTCCACTGTCAATAAGGTTCAGGAAAAATGCGCGATCACTCTGCTGCAGCTATTAAACAACAGACGACACAAGTCATCTGCCTGGCGCCGCAGCAACTGTACTATAAAAGGCACACAGAATGAATGCCATCGAAGCGGTTGCTTGTTGTTTCTCTGGTGTTTGCAGCGGGGCATGCCACAAAGCAGGCGCACTCCGCCTGCGTTTCTGCAGCCGCTGCAATGTCCAGATCGACGTGTGGCAGTTTGGGCTAGTTGGTATGACTTGACGATAGTTATAGCGCGAGGACAAAACGACGACAAAGAGACAAGAAGGACACGGAGTTGGAAGTTAGCGCTCGTGTTCTTCTCGTCTCTTTGTCGTCGTTATGTTCTCGCGCTATAACTATCGTACAGATCGAGGTGGGGGATTTCAAACAATTAGCGTGCAGTAAGTGGCTCCTATTCCCAAACAAAATAGGAAATGTGTGTCGTCGTCTCGAAACTTACTTCGAAATTGAAGACGTGCCTAAAAGCTCGGCGGGTGGATCGGCTGAAGCGAACGCCATCGAGGTCGTCTCATCTTAGGAAATGAAGGCGGGCATTGTGCAGGCGTTTCGGAAGCTGTATGGGTCTTTCTTCGACGTTTTGGGAAAGGAGATGCATGAAGAGGGCTTTCTGTCGGCGTGCATGAAAGGGTGCTTGGTGGTGCATGTCGGCAAGAACACAAGAGTTAGAGGGCTGGACGGGTAGGAATGATTTGAAGGCGAGGAGTTGTTGAGACGTGCGGATGTGTGAGGGAGAGAAAGGGGAATACTTGAAATGCGAGGCTGTGCACTCACGTCTTTTTTTTTTTCCTTTTTGCACTGGGCAGACAGAAGCGGAGGCCCAACGTGTACAAAGGGCAGGGGAGTGAGGTTAGCGTTATTTGAGGCCCTTTATATACGTCAGGATTCGTTTCCGGTGATTTGTTTCAATCACCGGGACAGTATTCAGAAATATTCACTCGGTGGTGCACGTCTTTGAAATGTTCAACTGTGGGGTTGTGATTTTCTGCGATATTGCGGATTTCGTTTGCGGCTTTCTTTGAGGTTCTTGGTTTCGCCTATGCAGTTCACGTCGCAGCTAGAGCAAGCAATTTGCAAGACGATGTTTGCTTTTTTAGCGGCCGTTCTCCGCGAGTAGGTGGAAAGCGGGCTATTCTCCTCGTAAACTGCGTGCATAACTGCGTGCATATCGAATCCCCAATTTTTTTAGGCTACGTGCGATGGTCCCACTGGGATGTCTTGGATATTGTGGAAAGTGACACATTTCTGTGGTGGTGTTGATAGGGAAGGACTGGTGCTAGATTTACCAGCTAGCGTGGTGATGTTTGTTTAAGTGCACTGCTTTCTGAATGAAAGATTTTGGGTAGCCGTGTTTCGTAACTGTCCTGAATATCATGCCTTTTCCTCTTTTTTTTTTAATTCGTCTGATGTGGTGTTTCGGCTCCTTTAGGTGAACTGAACATACCGACTAGTGAAGCTGTGTTTCCATAGTTTTATTTTTCATGTTACGAGAACAGGAGAAAAAAAAAGATAGCAGGGAGTTTTCCAATTTAAGGGCAATGAAATTCTGGTTTGATGGAATTAAGATGACTGCGGAAATACACCACTTATAATCTCTTGACGAATAAACAACGGTTATTCAGAATATGTGAGAAGGATTTTCATGTGCGGATTCAATAAGTTGTGAGCTTGCTCTTCGATGTCTTCCAGAGTTGTATTGGCATGGCCATTTCAAACAGTCAAAATTTTACGTGCATGTTTTATATTTAGCAAACTGGATATGCGGCGATAAAACACACACAAAGAAGGTTCTATGTCTAATTTGAAGATCGCAAGTGCTTAAAGTTATTTTTTTTTCGTGAATAGACAGCTTCCTTGATTTGGTCCCAAATAAATCATACTGTGACTCGTTCGTGCACCAAAAGCGGCTCCAATCGCTGAGACCTCTAATCTGAAGCACCGACCCATGGTTATAAAATTCAGGGTTCGTTAGCACTTAGAGCCAGAGGAGCTCTCACAACTCAGTTGGCCGTTCTGTGACCGCCCTCGTTCCCAGTTTGTGTTTCGAAAAGCTCATCTTTAACGCAAAAAGAAGACATGTTGGCAAAAAGTGTGGCGCTTATTATTCACTATTTAAAGGAACACAAGGATGATGCGTGACGGACAATATTCGCATTCACTGTAGTATCAAAGGAAACGAGGTGCTGAGGATGCCACCGGCAGAGTCACTGGAAATATGCATTATTGGGCGTGTATATATAGTTTCCAGAGTGAGGAAACTAATTTAATGCACATGACAGCGCTTATAACTTCTATAAAATGTGCTTGATGACACTGATTTTGAAGGAACAAGCACATTCAAGGCAAACGAACATGACATGTTTGTTGCGCAACTATCGCTCTCGCACCTTTGGTGTCGTGGAATCTTGCCGGGCGACAGTTTGACGGCATATATTAAGTACATGAGATATTAAACACGTTGGGAGCATCCCAGCGAACTAGGTATTACTTGAATATATGCCAGCCAGTGCATCAGATTTCACACGTGGATAAGGAAGTTACAACACAATTGAACTCTGCTGGACATGTGTAAGAGTGCGCGCATGGCTCATGCAACTAAACAATAAATATATTTAATATATTTTGATGTCTATACAATGTGCACCGAAGTCAATGACTATGTCTGGTAACCCATTAGTATTCTACACAGCCTCAACCATAGCTTCTTTTCAATATTCTCAGATATCTCCGTGCTATGTGACCGTAATAAAAGGCAAGAAAAGAAAACAGGTGACTGCTAACCATGTCAAAACATCTTTTTCATTCGAAGCTACTTCACTACTTTGGAACACAGACTCACCAGTCATGCAGTTTGCACTCATTCAGTTTTAACAGGAAAAATCAACGTCAATTCACATACGAATTTCACAATGTAATTATGGTGTCCTGCGTCTCAAAATCACATGATAATGTACCAATGAGTTTGCTCTATCTAAGCAGAAGTGTGATCTTGCTTTCAAACTCGTCGGAATGCGGCGGCCGGGAACAGGAATCTAATCCATCATCGGAGTTAGCAGCGCGACACAGGCCTTTTTACGTAAAACCCTTACATGGCCTATGATCGAGTGCGTGATTGCGCAGAAGCAAAAGTAAACATTTATTGTTTCGCCATGAACATTACTGATTATATTTTCGTAATTCATGCGCAGCTTGAGACGAGCAGAAAGCGAACGGAAACAGCGGAACAGCGCACGGAAGCGAGCGCATCATTAGACAGTTATAGTATACCGGGCTCACCGGGATACCGGGCGTACCGTGATACCAAAATCGAAGTGGGCATGCGCAGGTACGTACGTCACCCGTACCGGTCACCGTATGCGCCACATTTTTCAGATTTAACGTTACCGTGTTAGCGTAGGTGTACGTTTTACGTAAAACATGGCGGCGCTCTCATTGATTGGTATGTGGGGTTTAACGTCCCAAAACCACCATATGATTATGAGAGACGCCGTAGTGGAGGGCTCCGGAAATTTCGACCACCTGGGGTTCTTTAACGTGCACCCAAATGTGAGTACACAGGCCTACAACATTTCCGCTTCCATCGGAAATGCAGCCGCCGCAGCCGGGATTCGATCCCGCGACCTGCGGGTCAGCAGCCGAGTACCTTAGCCATAGACCACCGCGGCGCGGCAATAACGGCGCTCTCGGACGCCCTCATCGAAGTGACTTTGGCGTAATTGTTGAAAGATTCACTTTGTTCGCAGCAAATCACTGTTTAAAGTGGCTTCGCTTGCCTTCAGTTAGCTTCGACGACCGAGTAATACGGATGAGTTGGCATAATTTCCGAGAGAGCTTCCTATTTCGAACATGTCTAGACTTAACTACAAGATTGATGTAAACAAGTCGACAACATAAATTCTTTCACGTTTTGTGCATGGCTCATATTTATTTACTTTTATTATTACTAAAATAAACTTGTAAGAATGCTTCGCGTGGTGGCACAGGCATGCATTCTGTTTTCTTTTCCTTTTCGCTGCTCTTACTTCTCAACCCTTCGATAGTTGGCGCCACCATCCCAGATGGGGTAGAGTTACTGTATATGCTACCTTTAGGTGTAGAGTTACTGTATATTCTACCTGAAGGTAGCATATACAGTAACTCTAAGCTGGGGCACGTAAACGCTATCGCGCTAAACTATAGGACAGTGTTCGCAACGAACTTTTGCTGCACGGTAACACCATTTCCATAACCTCCGATATAGACTATAACTGTCTATTATGTATTCGCGTGCGGTGGCAGGCATCTAAGAGTCCTTGCCGTCACGTCACCCAGGCCTCCTACCAGGAGGCGCCACTAGAACTTCTCGGGACTAATAGCACTAAGATACAAGTGGGTTGGGCGAACTCAAGGCACTCCATTTCTAGACAGTCAATATGGCACGTTCGCCCTTGATGCCAGACGAAGGCAGTCATTTATTTCAGCGCATATATATATATATATATATATATATATATATATATATATATATATATATATATATATATATATATATATATATATATATATATATATATATATATATATGCGCTGAAATAAATGACTGCCTTCGTCTGGCATCAAGGGCGAACGTGTCAATATGGCACGTTCGCCCTTGATGCCAGACGAAGGCAGTCATTTATTTCAGCGCATATATATATATATATATATATATATATATATATATATATATATATATATATATATATATAGATGAAATAGATGATCAGAGTTTCTTCCAGCTACCGTAATAAAAGTTATAAACTTCGAGAATAGTGCAGTATAGGAAACAAAACAATAAAATATTTATTTAATCCTAACAGTTTCGGCTGGTGGACCAGCCTTATTCGGAGGATCTAAGTGAAATGGTACAAGTTCCCGTAGCAGAGGGTCACCCTCACAGTTTGAAGACCCTCCAAAACGATCAAAAAAAGAAAGATTAAAAAAAACGAGACAAACGGGCGAACGAGGTAGCAACAGACAACAAGAAGCAGAAGAAGGAGAGGAACTAGAAAGGAGCGACGGAGAGCCGACGGAAACGAGCGGGTAATTCTGGCATTGTTACTGGGTATAGGTAAGACGCGCCGCCAGCGGAGGCGACCAAGAAAAACGGGAAAATTTGAAACATGTTGCCGCTTACTCGCATTCCACACATGGATCGAGTTTAAGTTCACGTGGTTCGGCGGCTGGCCCGCGGCATCGGGCCACACACACACACACACACACACACACACACACACACACACACACACACACACACACACACACACACACACACACACACACACACACACACACACACACACACACACACACACACACACACACACACACACACACACACACACACACACACACACACACACACACACACACACACACACACACACACACACACACACACACACACACACACACACACACACACACACACACACACACACACACACACACACACACACACACACACACACACACACACACACACACACACACACACACACACACACACACACACACACACACACACACACACACACACACACACACACACACACACACACACACACACACACACACACACACACACACACACACACACACACACACACACACACACACACACACACACACACACACACACACACACACACACACACACACACACACACACACACACACACACACACACACACACACACACACACACACACACGCACGCACACACACACACAAGAAGCATACGACCCACTCCAGCTTTCGGAAAATAATAGCCACGTTGGAAAGCTAATGTCCCCTCTCCCCCTCCCTCCACTTCCCCTCTCTTGCAGAAAACTGTACAACCAGTCATATTGAAAATAAATGAATGGTTATTCTTGTAAAGGATGAACAAACAAAAACGTAAACAAAAAAAATAAAAATTAAATAATACTAAAAAGTACTCAGAAATGAAAATAAAGTCTGATAATACTAACACGCGCCGTTTGGTTCACGTAGCATCGATTTCGTTTAGTTTCACGCGCTATATTGAGCAACTTACGTGTGCGACTTCACGTATGTATAAATAAATTAATTGAGTAATTCAATTTCTGTGTTTCACGAAACGTCCAGGACGCACGTCAGTCGCACAGGGCTCTCGTTGATTCTGTGGGTAAGTGATCTGAATTTCTTTATAAAGTATGACTCCCGCTGTTCGCGCTCCCGTGTGTTCTGGAAGCCGGATTGTAGGAGTATGACACTTACGCATTCGAAAGAGTGACCAGGAAGATTGATATGTTTGGAGAACGGCAAATTGGGGAGGCCCTTTACGTGTACCCTGTGGTTGTTGAAACGCAAACGGAACGCGGTTTCCGTGTGTCCAATATATTCCTGTTTGCACACCTCACAGCGAATTTTGTATACCACATTGGCTGAGTCACAGTTAAGGTCGTCTTTTATTCTGTACACATATTCTGAACTGGAGGCTTCGGTCGTATCTGTGGTCACCATGTGTGTGCACACCCTGCAGCGAGGTTTCCTGCACGGTCTACAGCCCTGATGGTGGTCGGATTTGTGTGTTTTCGCCCTGACCAGTAAGTCTCTCAGGTTTTTATTTCTTCGGTAAACCACCTTGGGCGGAGTCTGAAAAATGGCAGAGAGGCGACTACTCTGTTTAAGTATGTTGAAGTGGCGGTTTAGTATAGAATTCACCCGAGGGGCGGCGGCGCAGTATGTGAGGATTAAATTTGCCCCTGAAGTTATATCATCTTTATTCCCACCTTTTTCTCCCATTGTTGATTCTCGGTCCAAAGAGCGAGCGCGCTCAATTGCATTGTCAATTATTTTTTCGGGGTACTTTTGACGCAAGAAGGCTGTTCTCAATTCCTGTGCGTGGGTGTCAAATTGCGTGATTTCAGAGCAAATTCTTCTGTATCTGAGGGCTTGAGAGTAAGGAACACCTGTTTTGCAGTGATGGGGGTGACTGCTATGGAAATGCAGATACTGCTGGCGGTCAGTTGGTTTTTTATACAGGGAAGTAGATATGGTGGTGCCACTGAGTGATACAGTGACATCCAGAAAGTGAACACTCTTCTGCGAATACGTGTGCGTGAATGTTATCGAAGGATGCACGGAGTTGAAACCGGAAATGAATTTGGAAAGATTATGTTCACTATCGGCCCACACGAAGAATATATCATCGAGGAAGCGTCAGTAAAATATAGGTTTGAATGGAGAATTTTCGAGGAAAGGAATCTCCAAAGAGGCCATGAAAATATTTGCGTAATTTGGGGCCATTTTAGTTCCCATGGCAGTTCCGTTTACTTGCAGATAATGTTTTTGGTCGAATTCAAAGTTATTATGTTTAAGTACCAGATTTAGGAGCACCTCTAAAGCGCTTTCGTCGAATTCGCTCGTCGTTTTACTTTTTCCATAGGCGGCGACTGTGGCGGCGATTCCTTCGGTGTGGGGAATGTTTGTGTACAGTGATGAGACATCCATGGTGACCAAATAGCAATCTAGTGGTACCACAAGGTTTGAGACTTCTCGAAGGAAGTGGCTGGTATCTTTTATGTATGATGGGAATGATTGTGGGATGTGCCTAATCAGAGAGTCAATGAAACTAGAAATTTTTTCAGTAGCAGTACCGTTGCTGGAAACTATGGGTCGGCCGGGATTGTTAATCTTGTGAATTTTGGGTAGTAAATAGAAACGCCCGGGAGACGATTTGCCAGGGGACATCATTTTAAGCATAGGGTAGGTTATCTTCCCACTTTTACGTAATGATATTAGTGAGGCCTTAATAGTACTTTCATACTCCTCTGTGTGATCACAAGGGAGTTGTTTATAGAAATTTTCATCTGCCAGTTGGCGAAGCCCTTCTTATATATAAATATATAAATATATATATATATATATATATATATATATATATATATATATTTATATATATATATATATATATATATATATATATATATATATATATATATATATATATATATATAAGGGAAAGAAGTGTATACCTAAGGGCTTCTTTTTTCCGCGTTTTGACACAATATTATGAGATCTAACAGACAATAATGCCAAGAAATATATAGGGGAAGTTGATAGAACCAATGTAATGTAAGTAGGTAGAAAGAAAAGTGGGTGAAGTGGGTGAACTTGCCGTGAGCAGGAAAATTGCACAAACCAAAAGCCGAGGTTCATAGATGATCCAGACATGTTTGGACATAAAAATACCATATTCTTTACTGCTGATGCAAACACACACTAAAAGGTGCACGCGCCATAATGGCGCCACATTCCTAGGCATGAACTATATCACGTATGCCCTTAATGCATGCGGAAGGAGACTGTACCTTCCCAGGCGGACAGTTTCGAAGTTACACAAGACAAGAGCCTCTATAGTTCTTACACGGTCCATTCATGTTAAGACATAGAGTTGCCATGTTCTTACGGTTCTCGCTAACAAAAAAAAAATACCAAGGAACGCACGTGTGATCATGGTGCACCATTCTTCGAGACGAATTACGTCATGTTCGCTTTGCACGCCAGCAGAAAAATCCCCTTTGAGGGCACACCGTAGGACATTAGCGCAAGAAATGTTAAGACCAGGTGACTTTTGTGACAGAGGCGCTGCAGTAGGGCATGGCGGCTTGATTTAGACAAACATAGAGTTATTCGTCTTGCGCCTAAATCGAAGCGCCCGGATGTTTGCATTTCACCACTATCAAAATGAAGCGTTGTCTGGTAACTTTTTCATGACTTATGTTTGTCATGCAGTCACGTCACCCAATATACCAATTTCGGTGTATACCAATGTATAAATACGAAACGGCCGTGATCACACCATTAACGTGGCATATGTAAGTAATGCCTTACACGATGCGCGTTGTATTTTCACATTACCACCTGTCATTTATGTTCTTCATACAAAAATGTCGCCCTTTACCAATTGTTGTACATATGTGTTTAATTAAACGGCCGTCAGCGACACAAGACTATTTCGTCTATGTTTTGCTGTACATGACATGCACGTAATAATTTTCACATTGTGACCTGTCATGTTCAGCATACACTATTGTCACGCCATACCAATTTGATGTACAGAAAGTTAACAAAACAGCCACGGGAGTACATAGATAGATAGATAGATAGATAGATAGATAGATAGATAGATAGATAGATAGATAGATAGATAGATAGATAGATAGATAGATAGATAGATAGATAGATAGATAGATAGATAGATAGATAGATAGATAGATAGATAGATAGATAGATAGATAGATAGATAGATAGATAGATATTGGGTCGACGCAGGTTATATCAGTAGCAAGCAGAAAAGTTTTGCTTGTTTCACTGTGGTGCGCGCAAAAACGCATAACAACCTTACATTCAACGGCAAGCAAACAAGCCTAATAATAATAATCATAATTTTTAAAAATAAACATCTCGAAATCATGATGTGATTATGAGGGACGTCGTATGTGGAGGGCTCCGGAAATTTCGGCCATCTGAAGTTCTTTAACGTGCACTGACAGAGCACAGTATACACAGGCAACAACTATTCCGCTTCCACCGAAATGTGACCACCGCAGTCGGCATCGAACCCGCGGCCAACCATAACGGCCTTCTTTACAACTAACGGTAACTCCTAACAACCTTCTTTAATAGTTTTCTAGGTGTTATCCGTCCCAAACCCATGATGCGATTATGAGGAACGCCGTAGTGGAGAGATTCAGACACTTTGATCATCCGGTGGGCACCGAGATGTGGTACAAGGGCATCGGTCATTTCGTCAACGTGCCGTGACCTTCGAATCAGTGGTTGAGTACCACAACCAGATGTGACGGGTAATAACCTTTTTTGTGTGTGTGTGTGCTTGTGTGTATGTGTGTGTAGAAATTGTACCTGAACGTAGTCTGCTGCACCGATTTTAAAGGCGCTTTCCCGTCGGCCTTCGAGGCACAGCTGAAATTTAAGGGCAGATGCACGGCGTGTCTACCCCGACCTCCCCTCCTGCATCAGTGTGTGTGTGCATACTGCTGTTTTATGCGTCTCGCACCACTCCTTGCAGTTTTTACCAGCCCCGTATATGTTGGGATTATTCATGAGTTTTCGTTCACCCACGAATAGCCGTGTGAATGAATGCATATTCCTTATCGCGAATGTTTCGAGGGAGGGGGCCTTTTAGTAAAATACAACAGCCGGGGGACGTTACGTCCCAGGGGAAAGTCATGTTGCATTCTCTTCCCTGCAGACGCAGAGTGCCGGCCTCTCACAATATCTACCGCACCGTTTCGCGGCCAGCGTGCCGACGATATGTGATACCAAAGTCGGCTCGCCGACTGCGGTGCACAGTCCACCACCACATGGGCACGAAACGGGGGGCGTCTCTCCTCATCGAACCTGCGTCAAATTGTTTTTTTTTTTTTCTCTTCTTTTTTTGTCGACACTTTCGGACTCGCGACGCCGCTCCCAGGTGCAAGCGATTCGCGCACCTAGAGTTACTGTATATGCTACCTTATACAGTAACTCTACGCGCACCACCAAGGCAGCGGCATCTACGGCTCTTATGACACCTCACCAGCCATGTGCTGCGTTTCGTTAGTCTTTTATTCCACGCTTGCGACGCCTGGAAACCGCGAGTGAACCGCATGCAGACAAGGAGTAGAGCTCTCCCTCTTTCTTTTTATGCTGCTTTTTCTCCGTTTCCTCCTTGTGTAAGAAATGACTGAGAGAAAGAGTTAAAGCGTAGTAAAGGAATACCAGAGGAGGACGTACAAACGGGTGGAAAGAGCCAACCATCAGAGAGAAAGAAAAGCCGTCGAAACCGTCGACAGCTTTCCTTTCCCTTCTCTCTTTTTTTTCTTCCGTAGCTTGTCCGCGAGAGCCCGTCGCCAGAGCGGCCAGTGTGCGCTATGCACACGCAAGCGGCGAGAAGGATCCAGCACCGTGTTGCTGCTGGCATGCAAACGGCCAGCTCGCATCCGTCCCGACCTCGTGGTCGTGTTTCGGCGCCTGCGGTGTGCTTTTCGGTGCGTGCGCGCTCTAGTGCTGGAACATTCACAGGGACCGCATTCGAGCCAACTTGTGTGACCCTGCTCTGCAATTCGCCCAAGTGTCACCATTCATCGCAGTCCGCGGCCAGCTTCACGTGAGTGTAAGTACACCGACTTGAGTGTGCAGACTGATTGTTTGCCCGTAAAAAAACGGCAGTGCCTATTCTGCCGGCGCCGGCCGAATATTTTTTTCATTATTCTGCCGGTGGTCGCCCCTCATTGGCTGCTCAAAGTCACATGACATCGGACAGCAAAATAGTGGTGGTGTCTATTCTGCCGGTACCGGCGGAATATTCTTTTCATTATTCTGCCGGCGGTCGCCCCTCATTGGCTGCTCACATTATATCTGATGGCAAAATAAGGAGTCTTTATTATGCCGTCGCTGCCACTGGGTTCAATAATATCCCCAGTGCACTTCCTTTCCCTTTCTTTATTTGAATCACTTAGTAGTACTTTTATTATGCCGTCGCCGCCAGTACGGGCGTGTGTAGTATGTGCGTTGAGGGGGCTTGTACGCGCAGCCACGCTTCACGCAAGTGCTGATAACGTAGGCATCTCCCGGCCCGATGCAACTTGATGCTGTCTTCTCCGGTCGACCACTTTAAGTTGTGTTGGCAGACGGTCCCCGATGATGGAGAGAAACGGACAACCTTGCGTTCGTCCGCTCGAGTCCTTCCGGGTTTTACTCAGCGCATTTGCTAGGAAGCATGCTCCACAAATTAAAAGCAAAGGTGTTTTGTACACGTTTGTAAACAAACAAAACGCTATGCACTTCTTAGAGTGCACCAAGCTTCGCTGGTCGTCGTCCTTCACAGTACAAGGTCATTGCATTACCAAATGACCGACTCTATACGCACGACGTCGTGGGTCTTGGCGGAAGCGTGTATACGCACGACGCGACTGACGCGCCACGCGGCAGTTGCTGAAACCTTCCGGATCGGACTACCGATGCATGCTTCCGAGTAGTCTGCGCGTGTCTGTTCGGTCGCCGCGCGTGTGACAACTGTTTAGTGGATGTTGCCAAAGTAACGGGCCCTACAGCTGTGAACAGTACGATGTTTTAATGCAAACGAGAGCGTGTGCTGCACCTTGCTCACCTTATCGCTCTGCACGTAATTGCGCATGCAAAGAGCAGCAGTTTTCAATGGGGTAGACCACTATACTCGCGGACAACTTTTTCTTGGCATTGAAGCGAAGGCTGCAGAATCAAATCGCGCGTATCCTATCGTAAATAATGTAGTCCCGCAAATGCCACCGTATTTCTAGGTAAGTTATCAGAACAACTCTTTTATTTTCTACATGTAGCCCTCTTTGAGACAGGACGCAGCACACACTAGTGAGATGTACAGACTCCCAAAGCTATAACTATCCAAATCTCGTGCGCGAGCGCCGACCTTTTTGTGCGTCAACGCCATACGACGGAGCCATGTTCCAAATAGGGCGAGAGAAAACTTAAAAAAAAAAAAGCGTTTGCGTCGCCAGATAACAAATGAACGATCCACATTTGTCAGCTTATCTCATGCGCGGGGGTGTGTGACGTATCTGCGGATTTCATTTTCTCGGTTGCTTGCTAATCTTCGGAATATTAAGATACGAGCCAGACGCGCTGCCTGTTCTTCTGAACTATGTTAATGCAGGGTGACGTTCTCACGAAGGAACAGCCGAGCAGACGATAGGCCCATGTGCGCGCGTCATGGGACTGCGCTTACTCTCGCCGTTTGCAACTTGGCTCCGTCGTACGGCGCTAACGCACAAAGTCGGCGTTCGCGCACGATAGTTAAAAAGATTTGGGCGGCTGTACATGTGCAGAAGCTCCGCCCCCGTAGCTTTCCCTTCATTGCCATGAAAAGTTGTCCTCGTTGGAAGAAACCAGCTTGCAGTGGAAATGGAGGTCTTTGACAACGCTAATAGGGTGAACACCCTATTATTGTTCAGCAGTGCCTTCAGTTCATATACATCTGGCCATCCTGTTTGAGCATGTGTTGGCAGCAAGCACTCCGAGCTTCAGAAAAAGTCAGCTAGCCGCGCTGTTCACACGCTGGCTGTCCTCACCGTCGAAACAGTTTCATGTTGGAGCATATTACAGTTACATGTATTTCAACTTACACTTGTATCAGTTACTCTATTTCCCTGTTTCATAGATGACAAGATATAAAAGTTTAGAAATAATTTACTGTAGTAAATTTCTCATCCTGCTGTGTCAAATTACCCCCCCCTTCCCTTTTTCTCAGGGTCTCCCTATTTAAACTTTCACGCTACACAAAAAAAGTAACCTAACGCTGATGTGCTTCCTGGGTGAGAACTGAAATAGACAGGACGCAACATGCGTCAAACACTTCAGTCACCTTGGTCTCTCGCGATTCCCTCATCTCATGCGCGGGGGCGTATGAGATATACTAAGCTCTCCTGAACTTTTGCAACAGAGCGGACGGACCCGTAGCAGTACTGCAGTTTCGAGCTGACAAGGCACTGCACTACCGAAGACTGCCTACAGTCTATTCAGCAGCAAAACAAAACAGCATAAGTGCAAAAAGAAAAAAAAGCATGCGTTTATTGCTCCAGGAAGTATCTATGTGTGACTGCAACACTTCATACAGAACCAGTGACGCTTTAGGTCCTCCTTCTTCACTGAAGCACACGGCCTGTAATATAATGGAGAAAAGCATGTAAGAACATAAATTATGACCTTATGCCATCCTATACTTACCAGTGAAACCATTCCAAGCACTGATCACACAAAACCATTTTTATTTCGCCATCATCCTTTTTCTTGCATTGTGCACAGCTCCATATGTCTCCTTTTTTTTTCACAGCAACTGCAGACAAGGAACAGTTGCTCATGCATGGCAGTCACAAAACAATGATAAACGACCAGAAAGAGATAGGTTCTTACGGGATGATGAGAGCAACAGCCATGCCTCTGCGGTGAAGTATTTCTTCAGCTTTGGCAATGATACCCGGTGGTCTAGGAGGGCGCTCGCGAACTCCTCGGGGCGCACTTCAATATCACTCTCATCGAGAATTCCCCCTTCATTCAAAACACGTGCTACAGCCTCCTGGCCAGCAATGCCAGTTAGGATCACTGAAAAAAATATCCAGCACATAATGCACAAGCATGACAAGCCATGCCAATAAAGAACATTTCCTCAGATTAACCTTTCTTGAGGGATGTAGCTAGTGCATGTTTAAAAGTTCTTAAAAATTATGCATCTGATGAAAAATCATCACTAGAAACGTTTTCTGTTCCATTCCAAGCAAGTAATGATTGCACACTTCCAGAACGCTTGCAAAAGGCATATTTTCTTACACTTTTCTTGAGACCTCGGAGATAAATCCTTGAAAGGCACAGGACCTTCTCCTTGTCTCTTCCTCTTCATTGTTCTTTGGCGAATGCGCTTGGCAGGACGTCCTCTGCTTTTCACCACTGGAAGCTTTATTGGACAGCTTTTCCCTGTTTCCTCAGCTTTCTCCTGCACGTTTTTTACTACAACGGGTTGACCAGGATTGTCGGGTTCTTCAGCTTTCTCCTGCATGTTTTCCAGCTCAATGGCTTGACCCGAATTTCCAGCTTCCTCAGGTTTCTTCTGCATGTTTTCCACTTCAACGGCTTGACTATGAGGATTTTCAGCTGCTTGTGTGTCACACTCACTGTTACTGCTGGTGGCTAAATTTATAGAGCAGTCCCTTTTGTTCTCTTCACCTCCTTTGAGCCAAGTGCTATTCAAATCCTCCAAGAACCCGAGTCGTTGTGCAAAGATACCAGGTTGACAATCGGCCAACGTGTCAGCAAGTGACTTGAGTGTCCGCATAGCAAAATTGTATCGCTGATTACGGTTCATTTTTTCAAAATTTGGGCCAGGCATCGAAAGTATTCGGAGTTGGTCTGTGGGGGTGCTGTTCTCAGCAGCGGTTTGCTGATTTGGCAAGAATGCGGCCTGGTACCGTTTGAACCAGCGGCTTCGTACTGCTTTGTCCAAGTCAGGCTCAATGTCGTATTTGACGTACACGGCCAACAAGTGCCGGCAAGGCAACCCCATTTTGGAAGAGAAGGTGCAGCTGCACGAGTGACTTTCAATGGAAATATCATGCCACCTTTCTCCATTTGAAAATGTAACATGGTACAATTTTTCTTTTGTTTTCTTCACTTCAATATCATTTTCTGCAAGTTTGCTGAACTGCTTTCTAATTACTCCACAAGCAAACGGGGTCAGCACTTTAGCACATGCCTCTTCAATTTTATTATTGCTAGAGTGGTTGTAGAAGATGCATGTCTTCAGCAATGTTGCTGAGTGGGCCGACTTTCTTTCAATACTGCTTGATAAATCTAGCAGTTTCCTTACAGCATCATGAAGCTTTGTTGATGATGACAATGCCGTTTTTATGAAACCATTGTGCGCTTCAACTCTGTTAGTTGTGTTGGCTCCACAAGTGAACTCTTGGTCGCAGATGTGGCGAACCCACATGTTCTTAATTGAGAGCCAATTCTTCTCGAGGTACTCTATTGAGTCTTTGCTTGCAAACCTTGTGAACTCAGACTGTGCATCTTCAAATTTGCTTGAATTAGGGGCGTGCAGCATTTCATTGAATGTGGTCACCATTTTGTCACGTTCTTCAGCGGAACGTGCTAAGTGGCTAGCTGCTGTTCTGAACGCTTTCATCACATGAAACTGGCACAACTGTATTGATGGAGCAGATGGGAAAGCGCTACGAATTGCACTAATTTCGGTGAAGTCCTTGTCCACGACTATGACGCCAGTATTTTCAGAACAAGGGTTTTCCTTCACGAAGAGGTTGAGCATTTCAGTGACGTGGTGACACTGCTCAGAAGCAACAAAAGCATAAGCAATTACTTGGCTTTCTCCACACCCATCTTGCACGACAAATACAAAAAGTGGCATCTTTAACTTGTTTGTCCTATATGTTGCATCAAGCAACACCACCTCTGGGAAGGACTTATATGCTTGCTGCATGTGTGGCGTTTGAATAAACAAAATTTGCAGCTCCTCATTTTTATCTGTGATAGGAATTATCTTTGCCCGATGCTGCTGACGACACTTCTCTATCTCCTGAAGAAGTTGTTCAGCTTCGTCTCGGCCGTGACAATTTCGCTTGACATTGTGCAGATCCTGCGTTGTTACCACCTTTCCTGTTGGTAAAAGCCAGGAAAGAAAGACATGCATGAATAGCATGCACTGACAAAACAGGAAAAAATATTCGGAAGTCATAATTGAGCACTCTCAATGTTTAGATTACTATGTTTAGATTACTATGTTTAGATGTTTAGATTACTCCGCACAGCAAAAATATGGCGGCAAGGCAGTTGCATTGCTTGCCTGAAGGCACACGTGGATTCTTGAGCTGTGGCAGAAAATTTGTTTGCATTGGCAAGTGCATCAATGCTCGTCATCACTGCTGCTGCATCAAGCTCTTCTTTCACACGATTGTAGGCATATGGTGTCAGTAACTTTAAGTAAAGCTTTGTCGCCTCATCACCGTTGGTTACAACCCTTTGCTTCTGCAGCATAAGCGCTGCTTTGTGCATCTTCTCATTTCGCTGAGCGTAAATCATTGCGAAAAACCTCTCCACAAACATCTCGAGGGAGCTGAAGTGTTTGACAAGCTGTTTGAGCTTCGAGCTCATGTTTTCTGCAAGGTTCTTTGTGGCATTGAAGAAGTTGCCACACAACCATTTCGTTCCCATCACCCACTCGTCGTGGAGGGTGTGCCAATTGGCATCAAAGTACTCCACTACGGCCCTTGCAGCAGACATCTTTAGAAGGGCATACAGGTCCTGATATTCGTCCTCATTCTTAGCGTATACCATGCGCTGCAGGATATCTAACGCCGTTTCTTGTTCGCCTTTTGTAATGCCAAGCTTGGTGACACTAACCTCCCGCCGGAAAGCCTGCAGTGTGTGGAACGAGCATATGTGCAGTGCAGATAATGGGAACAGCTCTTTGACAACACTCCTCTTCTTGACGTCCTTGTCTGCCATTGTGACTCGCACTGAATCCCATTTTGGGTTCAGAGACTTGAAGGCTTCAACGAACCAACGTAGCGTTGCAGCATCCTCCGTTGCAAAGAGCCCAACCGAAACAATTTCGCTCTCACCGTTGCTGTTCTCAATGATTACAAGAAAACAGGCCATTCGTGTCTCCAGTAATTTGTAGGTAGCATCCATAAAAATCACCTATGGACAATCATGAAAAGACCTTTTCATGTAGTCATCTTGGAAGTAGATAGCTTGCAAGTCATTGTTTTCATCTTTCAAGACTCTAACACTTGCACGATGGTCCTGCTGCAGGGCTTGGACAACCTCAGGCAAGTTATTCCTTTGTGGGGCATTTTTTCCCTTTGCTGAAATATTGGAAAGGTCCTTCAACAGGACAGCGTTTCCACTTTCTTTTTGCATCTCTTGCCTTACCAATATCTTGTTGGCTTTGAGTTTCAACAGAGCACGAGCCTTGTCTTGCAGTTCAGAAGGGAGTGGCCTTTGCTGGGGTAGGTGCTTGAAAAGTTCTGGTACAACTGCATGATTGTGCTCGAGGTTTAGCGATCGTACCTCCAGATGGCAAAACAAAACAAGTAGTATAGGGTATCGCACCGGACCACACGCTCTCCTGCGTTTCTCTCGTGTTTTTCTGGCTACTGTTCAAATGACATCGCTGATAATCGAGCGCCTAACGCTCGCTGGCTCTTAATGCGCAACTCTTTTTTTTTTCCTATGCCGACTTCTCGCTTAGGGCAAAAGTTAACTGTGTTCTATCGAAGGTTGAGGTTGCCGAAACCGGCCACCAAAATTTTTGTCGCGGACATCACCGAAATACTGTGAACCAACGCAATGAATTGCATTTGGACGAAAAAAAGCAATGACACTGCCCGAATGCGTGTTCTCGATGCGTTTCGGGCAAGGTTCTGTTAAAGTGTTCTAGAAAGGGGTAGTGGGCTGACTGGAGGCCGTGCACTGACGCACTTTTTGTCTCACCTGGTAGATGGCGCCACCACCACCTGCAATGGAAGCGACGCGTTGCTGCTCTCGGCCAACGCAGCGCGAGGTTAGTTTGCCAGCGCTTCAAGCACAAACTACTCTTGTGCAACCCCTGTTTATAGCCATTTTCGTTGCTTTTCTTCTTTTGCCTGAGCATATTCTTGCTTTGGCCGTCGTTCTGGCGCATGAAGTATCGCTAAATATGAGCGCGTCATCAGCGGGATGCAATATATGCTGTAAACAGCCAGTTTTGTATTGCGCTTTCGCAGTTTTATTGCCTTTAGATAATTGATTTATGAAACCACTTTCTGCTTATGAAGCACGCCAAAGTGGAGGACTCCGGAAATTTCAACGTGAACTGACATCGATTGCCTTTAGATAAAAGAGACTAATGTTTTCATGATCACTAATTTAATAAGTTGCAGAGTGCCATATAAGCGGCTCACATTTCTCCACCAATATGCTAGCGTTTGTACTCAACAGTAACTTTAGTGAAGTCGTACTCTCACTAAATAAAACAATATTACTACAAGCTTAAGCACCTTACGCGCTCTCAGCTGATATATTCTCCTGAAAAGTGCAAGAAAATGTGTGGTAGTGCACAGAAGGAAAGATCTATCCTAATCATGCCCAAGAAATAAAAGTGAATTTGTAATGAAGGTGTGGAAAAAAATATAGACAACAATCGTTCACGGGAATAAGTTAAAAGTTTATTTGGTGGGGCAGCACAATGACCGTACTCCACAAAAGCCATGCATATCAATCACTTTCATTTTTTTTTTCTCAAAGTGAAAGCAGATGGAAAAAGCTGAAATAGCTTGAAGAGGGCCTTGCCCCATTATGTACTTATCAGCGTGTGCGACAAAGAGCATGTCTCCTAAAACAGCCCAATAGATGCTAAAAAAATATTCACTACTACAAATAATCACAAAGAGATGCTAAATATTTTCAATAGCACACTTAGCATAAAAAAGTACACAAAAACACATGAACACTCAACACATATTGTTCACACAATAAGTAAAGACACTGAATCAGAAGAAATACTGAAAATGACAAATAATAGACACATTTCCATTCAAATAACATGCATTTTTATAGAGATCTACAGATGTTCTCGTAGATCATATTAATCGCACTGTTGATGGTACGCCAAGGACCAAAGTCACCATTCACAATTGAATTAAGCAGAGTTGCCACTTAGTCAAGGGTTTATTGCCATAGTATGCGTGGCGAGTGGCAACATACTATTTTGCTTGTTTTTCAAATCTGGCATTCTCTTGTATTTGGGTCAGTGAAACATAAAAAGAATATTCAGAAAGGATTCATACATCAAGTTTAACCTACACTTGTAAAATCCACACAGGAACAATATTAAATTTTTAAAAATCCTCTATAGCAAGGGAAAAATATTTAACAGCAGCGGCTTATCTTTAAGTGCTTTGCTTTCTGGCGTTTGCCTGCTCTGTCTGTATTTAGCCCCTTAATGTAAAAATGAAGTCGTGTAACAAAGAATTGTATTATTTTTTTGAGAGAGCATTGAGACATGGCTTGGGCACCCAACCTCTTGCCAAAGCCTTGCTTTCACAATGGTCAGCACATCTAAAATGCTGTCTGCGTGGAGTTGTTCACAAGAAAAGCAGCCCGTGAACAAGTCTTCAAGCTTCTTTATGAACCGAAATAGGCAAGCACTTGGGTAGAGGAGTCCACCGTTGTCACGAAATAGTGTCAACCTTGCAAGCTGAAAGCTTTCGCCTGGGGCAGGCGCGGTAAGTAGTATCGAACAATCTTTACAATTGCTTTTCAAAATGCACTTTCGTGCCACGTAGCCAGCAATGTAAAATATAATTCTCGAGTCGCTCCTTGCAACATGCTGGCTGTGGTCCTGGGAAGGTATAACCAATGCCTGCGCATTCGTAGAAAAGCTCGGTGCCAAATCCATGCCTGCTGCATTTTGCGATGTGTCTCGTGGGCTACTAACTTCCAAAAAGGAACGTAGCGTGCCCTCTTCGCAGTAATGACATGCAGTTTACTGTAATCAAATACTGAGTTGGTGTTGGACGATCATTACTGCCAGAAGATTGCCTGATAATACCGAAAGGGTTTTCCAAAGGATCCTGGCTAGTTTTTGCAGTCATTCGGTATTTAAAGCCAACATTTTCAGTGAGATAGTCAAGCAACTCTAGTGTACTCGAAATGGTCACACATAGGCCAGCAGCAGTGGAATTGCTCAGAAAGCCTCCTCCACCTTTCGTATGCTGCTCCCATGCCTTGAGATAGGACAGAAAATCCTGCAGCACTGCTGTTCCTGATGAACACGGTCTGAGGGCTTCAGCAGGGAACCGCGATGTCATCACTTTAATGAGCTGGTGGATTTTGCTGAAATATGCAAAACAGCTGTTTTCATAATTTTGTAGTTTACATTGCATGATGCATTCTTCATAGTTATGAACGGCGCAAAACACACGAGACACGAAATGACGAAAAACACAAGGACGTCATTTTGTGTCTCGTGTGTTTTGCGCCGTTCATAACTATGAACCAAAACCAACTCGCCCAAATGTCGGTGCTAATGATGCATTCTATTAAGATATAATTTTCATTTACAAGTTGGTTATATCAGACATTTCACTACCTAATTTTAACCAGCATATGACAAGAGACGACTCACCTGAAGAACTCTTGTGTTACATCCATCCTTCCAAGTGTTGCTTCCAACTTGTATTTGTATAGGTGGAAAGCTTGGAGGACTTTTGTCCCAAAAAGCTGGAAGGCATAGATGACCCTCATCTTCTCAAATCCATTAGGATCCAGGTGACACCGTGTTATTCCCGGCATCACTTTAAGGGTCACGTTGGAGGAGTCTATTTTGTGAGCTTCCCTTACATGTTGCATATCAGCCTGCAATGAAATTAGGTGGACCATATTGAAATGCACCTGGTAAAGCTTGGAGATAATGTAAGCATATATCAAATCCAATGTGTGATATGCGTAAAAAACATCAGACTTACATGACCTGCAGGGGTGTTGAATCCAGACTTCAGCAGCGAGTTCCGTAGGCATTCGATGAGATGTGGGAAGTCAGATATAAAATATAGGTGCCGTGATGCATCACTGGGCTGTTCAATTTTCGAAGTAGTAGAGTTAGCTGTCGCTTGGATCCCAAGTACTTTCCACATATTTCTATTCCAACTTGCATCATCGCAAGTAATAAAATCCACAAAGAGCCCACTCTTTTCAGCTAGTATGGTTGCTTCAATGACAACTTTGGCGAGTGTGTCCCCTTTCATGTTTTCATGTGTAGCAAAGTAACCAATAACTTGACTCCATTTGCCTTGAAATGGGACGAAAAGGATAACCATACCGTGGTCACATGGTACACCTTTGTCCTTGGAAGTTGTAAATGAACCTAAATCCACAAAACCCTCAATTGCACCCGACTTCTTCTCTGAAAAATGTTCTGACAGTTTCAGTTCGTCGATGACCAATCCACCGTGTTTCTTCCAAACATCAAGCTCCGCTGTCTTTTCCTTTAGCTGCTTTAGAACTCTCTCACTAAAGCCAAACACAGTGCGGTATGCATGTACATAGCGCTTCAGGGTTGATTTACATGGAAGGGCTAGGATGTTATTGCGACGAAGGTGTTCATACAGGCGAGGGCTCTTCATCTTCATGATTAAGCAATCTAAAACCCAGCTTTTCGTATAGCGCAACCCATTGGGTTTTACTCTTGAAGCTGAAAAGCACTGTCTTACAGCTTCCTGCTGTCTTGGTGGAAGCCTTGCAATCTGTGCTTCTAAAGTTTATGTTTTTATAGCAGCATTCCTAATTTGCATTTGTTCCAGCTTCTTTTTCACACTTTTCAAGCAAGAAAACAATCTAGTGTTTCTTCTGGCCACAACACGCAACTTCAGCGCTGCATATTGGCAATTCCTTGTTGCTGTTCGCTTCACCCGGGCTCGTCGGATTTGCTGTGCTCGTTTCAAGTAGCGGCAAGACACACATTGTGCACCTGAAAGAAAGGTGCAGTGAATTAGGTTGCAATAACTGGCACGAAATCTTTCGTAGCGACAAGAGTTATAGCTGTCATACTAGTAAAAATGCACATTATAAATACCTTTTTTATCAACCTGGCCAAGACACTTAATGCTGAAGTACATTTCGTTGCATGTAACCACATGGTCCTTTAGCTTCTTCGTAAAAAATCGTTCTTCATAGTCTTCGTGAGATATTGCTCTAACGCAAATGCACATACGATCACTTGTTTTCAGCACTTCTTCTGCTGCTGCCTCTGTTTCCACGGTGCCTTCTTTCAACAGGGTACCTCTGATGAACACTTTGCAGTAGCTCGCAATGCGTGACTCAAAAAACATGACCACTTTTTCCGATCGTACTTCATTCTTCGGTGTCAACACGGACGTGCAGTACACAATGCCTTTGTGATCTGGAAAGATGTGCTTAGTCCAGTGCGGCGATGGTACCTCAAGACAGCTAAATAACGACATAGACTTGCGGTCTTCCTGCGGATTTTCTGAACAAGAAACTTCTACATCGATGGCCAGCTGTTCGTTTTCTGGCCTCGATGCTGCAGCGTCTGGATACGGAGTATTTACAGCGTTTGTGTGCAACACCGTCGAGTTGCCACTCGTGCACAGCCGGCGCTTCACTGGCGAAGCATGACTCTCAGACTTCCTTTTTCGAGGCGGCCTTTCTTTCACTGCTTTTTTGGTGAGATACGATGGCAAATTTGGCAAAATAGTGGGAACAGCGTCACTGCTCAACATAGGCCTCCCGCGTGGGATCCCCACTTCTTTATCGCCGATGGTGTGTACATAATCGCAAATTACGTACCGAGGCTCGAAGTGGAGTTCACAAACCGCACTTGTGTCTTCGAGTGGCTTGTCCGCACGGTGTAAATTATTCTCCCACAGTCTTCTGAGTCTCTCATCCCTGGGGACGACGAACAGTGACGGTTTTCGAGCACCTTTCACGTGAACGTAGCCCGTCTGGCATCCGGGCGCATAACAATGGTTCTGGCGACGTGGTGCTATTCCGCATTAAGTGTTGATGACCGCGAGGTGTTCACTACCAATCTACATTATTCACAACTATAAGAACTGAAAAAGGGAACGTATTGACAAAGCACTGCTCGGCCATAAACCTGCAGCGACGACGACACACAGCCAACACAGAAGCGGAGTGAAAAGGTGAAAACTCCCATTGCTGACGATGGTAGCGCCGCCACGCGGGCACTCAAGAAAACGAAAACTCGTTGACATTTTTTGCGCCACGGCAACGTACTCTCTCCCCGTAGAGTGGGCTCACTACCCATTATTCTAGAACACTATAGTTCTGTCGCAGAACACCTATACATTACCATTTATAGAAGGGAAACTGTAGCTTTGACAGTGCAACGAAAATAAGGGTAGCGGTGGCGTTGTGAACTAACTTATCCGACCGACAGATGGGGATGTACAACCGGCGCTGTACAAGCACTATATCATCTGCGTACATTATTGCACTACCAGCATTAATATACGCAGATGATATAGTGCTAATGGCCGACAACAAGGAAGATTTGCAGAGATTGATGGACATCTGCGGTAATGAGGGAGATAGGTTAGATTTCAGATTCAGTAAGGAAAAAGCTGATAAAGGCATTGGGTCCGAAGTCTAAACAGACTTTGAGAGAGGCAGTCAGCAGAACAATAATCGATGGTGAAGTCCCCGATGGATGAAAACTTAGGATGAGCATGATCTATAAAGGAAAGGCTGACAAAGCTGACATAAACAACTACCGTCCTATAACAGTGACATCAGTGGTCTACAGCCTAACGATGCAGATTATAAAGGAAAGACTGCAGGCATGGATACAGGATGAGGGGGTGCTGGGGGAACTGCAGAATGGGTTTCGGAAACACAGGAGGTTTTAAGGCAATTCGTTCTCACTGACGCAGTGCATCGAAATAGCAGAAAAGGAACTCAGACCCCTGTGGCTAGCATTTCTGGATATCAAGGGAGCGTACGATAGCGTGGTTCAAGAGGACTTGTGGGTAATACTGGACACACTAGGTATAAAAGATGGAGTCACTAATCTTCTAAAGGAAATCTATAAAAGTAACAAGGTAGTTATAAAGTTGAAAAAAACAGGTATCCAAGGCCACAGAGGTGAAACGGGGGCTTAGGCAGGGGTGTCCTCTGACACCCTTGTTATTCATGACGTACCTACAAGGCCTTATTAGAGGCCAAATTAGAGGGAAGTGGACTTGGTTTCAACCTCTCTTTCGTCAAACAAGGAAAACTCATTGATCGGGCACTACCAGCATTAATGTACGCAGATGATATAGTGCTAATGGCCGACAACAAGGAAGATATGCAGAGATTGATGGACATCTGCGGTAATGAGGGAGATAGGTTAGATTTCAGATTCAGTAAGGAAAATTCAGCAGTCATGATTTTTAATGATAATGAAGGTTGTGAGCTTAGGAAACAGGAAGTCACGCTAGAGATAACAGATAAATACAAATATCTGGGCGTATGAGCAGTGGGACCGAGTACCTAAGGGAACAAGAAATGTACATTACGACTAAAGGTAACAGGGATGCAGCAGTGATGAAAAACAGGGCAATATGAAATTACAATAGGTATGATGTTGTGAGAGGAATATGGAAAGGCGTCATGGTTCCTGGTCTGACGCTCGGCAATGCGGTCTTGTGCATGAGATCAGAAGTTCAAGCAAGATTAGAAATTAAGCAACGTTGAATAGGTAGGCTTGTCTTAGGAGCTCACGGGAGTACACCAAATCAGGGAGTACAAGGTAATATGGGATGGGCATCATCTGAGGGTAGGGAAGCTAGCAGCAAGATAAAATTTGAGAAGCGATTGCGAGAAACAGGGGAGGAGCATTGGGCTAGGAAGGTTTTCAGCTACTTGAACATGAAGAATATTGATACAAAATGGAGGAAGCGAACCAGAAAATTGACGGGAAAAATTGATAGGTAGAAAACAGCAAGAGGCCAAACCAAAAAGCATTATCGGTTAAGAAGAAGATGAAAAAAGATAAGACCGATATGTGGAGAATCGGCATCATTAAGAAGTCCGCACTAGAGATCTATCGAAATTTTAAGTAGGAAATTGCCAAGGAAAGGATCTATGATAATACTCGGGGTGGTTCTCTACTGTTAGAGGCGAGGACGGGAGTATTGTGAACCAAGACATATTAGGCCAAATATGAAGCGGTAGACACGGTTTGCACTGCGTGTGGAGAGGAGGAGGAAACTGTCGAACATTTGATAATGTTCTGTAAAGGGCTTTACCCTATAGTTCAGGATGATGGTGCAAAGTTTTTGAAAGCGCTGGGGTTTAGAAACAGGGAGGGCAAAATAGACTTTAAGTGGGTAGAATTAACTGGAAGAAAGTTATCTGACTGGTGGCTAAAGTCAAAGCACGAGTGAAAATTAAACCCTTCACTGCAAAGTGCCAGTCCTCAACTTCAATAATTAAAGGGGAAAAAAAGATAAATCTAGTGGTCAATTCACTAAATATTATGGCTAGGTGGCGTTAGCCGCCGCCTGATCTAAAGGGTACAGCCACATCCATCCATCCATCCATCCATCCAGCGTTGCTGCTATATGCGGCGGTGCTTCTACATGCGACTGGGGTTTAGGGACAGGAAGGGCAAAATAGACTTTAAGCGGGTAGAATTAACAAGAAAGAGGTTATCTGATTGGTGGCTAAAGTCAAGGCACGAGTGAAAATTAAACCCTTCAATACACAGTATGAGTCCTCATCCTCACTATATAAAGGGGGGAAAAAAGTAAATCTAGTTTTTGGTTCACTAAGTATTACGGCTTGGTGGCGCTAGCCACCGCCCGATCTAAAGGGTACAGCCAAATCAATCCATCCATCCATCCATCGGAAATAGCTGTTATGTAATATAGCTGTCGTTCTGGGTTGCTAGCTGTGGGTTCCTCGTGCCGGTTGCTTGTGGTTATTCAATATAAATAAATGTATATGCCTCAATATATTCACTTACCGAGTGTAAATGTTTTCAACTGTGTTTCGTGTGTCAGCTGCGTAGGTCTCCTGGCTGCAAAGGTGCCAGGAGATCAAGGGCTCGACTGGCATTAACGCACACAACACGAGTGACAGAGTGAGCTTCATAATGTTTTATTACAAGGTTAAAAATCATTCAATACGCCAGCGAGCAATCACACAAAAAAACAATTTGATTACATCGTGAGGTAGTGGTTTTGAAAGCACGAACGCACAGCCGAGAAGACTTGAGCTACAAAATGTATGCATACGCCCGTGTAGACTATAATACAGTAATTTGCCTATTTCATCATGCCAATTTTACGCAGCCTCTTTGAAACAATCTAGCCGGTAGCTTTGCCGAAAGAATACGGTTAGGTTGCGATCTGTTTAACTCTTGACTTAAGGTTATGAAACCAACAAAATTCAGATTTTTTTCTGATAAACTACTGGCTCCTTGCTCAACATGTTTCTACCATCTGTAGTAGGTAAGGTGCCAGAGAATGTGGGTGCGCACGACGGCTGCACTTGCTTTGTAAACTATAAAAAAACTAAGCGACAAAACCAATGTGGCTGCCCTGACGGGCGTTCTGTTAAGGTGTACTTAAATTAATATATGCATTAAAAACCTCAGGTGGGCCTTATTAATGCGCAGTACCCACTATGATGTGCCTCTTGACGGTATCGGCACGTGATTTTGGCACGCAATCACCTAAATACTAATAACGTATGGTTCTAAGAATGCAACAACTGTTAAACTGGTTAAGTGAACCTAATAAATGCACCCTGAAATGCGTGGAAAATTATCCAAACTTTTTTTCTGCAGAAGCAATCGGCTAAGTTGTGTTCATAAGAGACAATTGTTGACTCGTAGCACAGAATTTGTTGCAGCTTGCATCTGACCGCGAACAAATGGGCCGGGACGATTCCCACCACGCTTGGTTACGGAGCCCACTTGTCTGATGACAAGTGCCCAAAAACTAATAGGTATGGTCTAGTCGTTCTGTGCGTTCCTGCTTATCAAGTAACCACTTCATTCACAACACAGATTCACAAAAACCACTCCGTAATCACAATCACAGGTCATGAGTTCCTTGGATTGTTTATTCTTCATGCTCAAAACAATCGTGAAACAGCAGTACATAAGTACACAAAAAGGCCTCAAGTTGCTACGTCAATTTTTGCAGCTTTTTGCGGTAGACTTCCAAGCCTTTGCTTGGCTTATTTCTCTGTTTTTAAATTTCAAATACCAGAGAATCCTAATATGTACAAACATTTGCAGGAACAGTGATCACTGCAAAATGGGCCATTGGTCACCTCTATCATCATCCAAAACAATTTCTCTGACACCCCTTTCAAGTGGGCTACAGTACATATCTGAACAGAAAATGCCTTCTCTAGTTTTCTGACAAAATTGAAAGCTGCTTCTGTAGGCACTGTAAAATTTCCTAGAGTCTTGCCCTGCACCTCCACTGCTTTGAACATCATGTATAGTTGGCTAGGCGATGACAGATCTTGGCTTTTGTCTTTCAAAAGATCCCTGCAGTGCGAATATGGTGCCTTTTTCAGAAATGCTTGCACTAGGTATCCCAATACATAACAAACTATGTTTGATTCTAGTACATCTGCTGGCTCTTCAGTGCCTCCAATGTCTGAAACTTTTGAGCTAGAGGCATCTGCCACTGCAGGACCTCCCTGATCAAGTCTTAAGTTCTTCAGCTCAGTTAGAAGATCAGCCTTATCTGCTTCACAGTTGCTGCCATCAGACAGCTTGAATAGCTTACCAACAATAATATGCCTGTGGCCAGCCAAGTTACACTCCCGTAACATGTATAAAATATTAAGAATTAGTGTAAATTATGCTCATGCAACGCTGAAAACAGGCCCAATGTCAGAAGTCTTTTCAACTGAAAAGACAAACTTGCGAATCATAGCTGGAGCATGTCTTCAACATGCAGTAGGGTATTCTAAAGTACATTGAATTATTGATGAATTGCATGTGTGTTAGCGGCTTGTATATATATGCATGGACTGAACCAGACTGATTCGAAGCAATCTATTTAGCAGCTTTAAAGACTTTCTAAATTTTTTTCAGCTGTTTGGCAGCAATAACTAAGCTTGACTGCATGTTGTTATGACCGTCGTCAGTAGGCGGCATGCTGTCGCTGAGAAGCGTAGCCGGGCAGCGTTCCCACGCCTGGAACCCCAGTTCTCTCGGAACAAGCGTCCAGAGCTGACGGGGGAGCGGCGCTCTTTTTAATCCTCAAACAAGTAGCCGACTGGCCGGCTGCCTATGCCCGCCAGGTATTGTCCCTGCTAGCCAGAGGATGAGACGTCGTGTAGCCACGACGCCGTAAGCCGTTCCAGAGAGGACAACAAAGACAGCATCTTTCTTGGAAGAAACCGCGGCTGCCGCCACAAATTGCCCTGCTACTTGAGCAGACAGATCGGCGGACTGTTTGATGTATGCTGTGAGGAGCTTGGGACCCCTCGACCAGCGGCACACACACGACGAGGAAGAGCCCCTCTGGCGCCACCTTGCAGTGCAGTGATCGCGACTCAGCACCGGGATCCACAACAGCTGGCCCCAGTGGTGGAATCCACCACAACTGGTTAGCAGCGGTGGGATACGACTCAGACCCCGATTCACAACAACTGCCACTCTTAGAAAAAATGGAGTGACGTTCTCTCCATTTAGGGAGAAACGGCAATGTCCCCAATGTTCGTCTTCCGATGGAGCAAAATTGCTCTATCCGCCACGGAGAAACGTGTTCCTCTATCGTCAAAATCAACATGGCGGACGCCAAGCCAGTGACGCGAGCGCTAGATTTAGGCCTATCAACGACATCGAATCTCGACAAATAAACAGCATGCGCGACTGGGCAATGTAAAAACGATACCATTCAGCGTAATATGAAATTATATCGCAAATAAAACGAAGCGGCCAGACCCGTGGTGACAAGAACCACGCGTAACAACAACGCTGATCGCGCATTTCACTTGCCCGTGCACTTACATGGCAGTCACAAGAATACCGGAAATACTGCAAAATGATTGTCACACAACAAGTAAACGTAAGGCTGTCTTTATTTCTCAAAGCATTAGCCAGTGTAGCGGCATTGTGCGCGTGTTTACGAGGGCATGGCCATGACAACTTTTGTCGACAACGAGCTGGTGAGAAGAACGGTCCCACTTTCGTGTTTCAGCTCAACTTCATTCATGCGGCTCATAATCCTTCGCAAATTTCACTTCACATACACACGGTCGCACAGGGCATCATCGCTGCTTTCGCAGACACAATTTTCTCGAAACGTGTACGCTCCACGTGAATAACTTATTGCAGCAGTAATGCACCAGCGCATGCATGGGTGACTACATAGATAAATGTACGTCGTTATGTATACGATGTGGATCTCTGATAGAACTATACCCTTGAAGTAGAAAGTAGCTAGCACCACCTAGAGAAAAGTGACATTACTGAAAGGAATAATTCACTAGATGGATGTTTCACAGTATAGCTATACAGGATAACATCACCACCACAGCCATGAAGTAAAATAGTAACTCGCGCCATCTAGAGGAAAAGATTGATACTAAAAAAACTTTACGGTGCAAAAAAAGGAATAAGGGTCTTACAGAGAATGAATGATTACATGCAACAAAGTCAGACGTTATTTTACATCTTATAATGTTGACAGCAGTTTACTCAACTTGCTGTATTTCCCACACACAATCAGCCACACTCAGTGATAGTTTCATACATCTAAACACACAAAATTCCACACTCAATGGAAGTTGCATACACGTTAATACATATTATTTAAACACAACACACGTATACAACGTAACATATGTACATCGAACAGCCAAACACAGTCACCAGCACTTTTTTTTTTCTTTATTGCCTTCTTGACTACAGGTCAAGCTAATATGACAATCACTATCACACGTGTTTCATGCGTGATAACGCGTCAAACAAAGATATTATATCTTAAACACAGTCGGTTTGGCGTAGTATGCTATCGTACAGACACTGTGATGTGAGGGTTCTATCCGTTAATGAGTGTTTCGTGGAAGCTGTTAACATCTTAAACACAGTCGGTTCGGCGTAGTATGCTATCGTACAGACACTGTGATGTGAGAGTTCTATCTGTTAATGAGTGTTTCGTGGAAGCTGTTATAAAAGAGCACAGTCACCAACTTTTTTTTTTGCTTTATTGCCTGTTTATAGGCGCATACATCATACCACAAGCAGAACAAAAACAAGCAGTAACAGTCCGACAGACATTTAAAATTCCCTAAGTGCTGCCAAGGGCTCCACGCTCGACAACCACTCAGGTAAAATCTCCTGAGTTTTCTGCAGTTCAACGTACTTGGCCATACATTTACGGAAATACATTCGTGCAGGCCGTGCATCCTGATCGCGATAAAAACCCGCCATACGGGCCCGCCATAAACAGTGAAGTCCACATAGCATAATCAAATCAAAAGGCATTCCCTCTTCGCCCATTATTGGCAGAAATCTTATACCATATGAATTTAAAGGTAATTCTTTCTGTAACGTCCTTTGAAGTACATCCCAAAAATAGACTCCCTCCCAACAATGTAAGAAAACATGGTCAATATTTTCCGGTTTTTTACAGATAAGGCAATTTGTCCCCCAAGGTAAGTAAAAACCACGGTCTGCTTGAAATGTCCTGACTGATAATGTACCTGTGTGCAGCTTGAAAAAAAAAAAGACTTCGCACCAGGAGCCACTTGCATTCTCTTCACTCGTTTAAGCACATCTTTCCCTTCACCTCCAGCGTACTTGGCACGGTACAGCGGTTCAGGTAAAACAACATCGCATACATTTCCCTTCACCTCCAGCGTACTTGGCACGGTACAGCGGTTCAGGTAAAACAACATCGCATACATCTTTGTACAACTTCTTTCGAGTCACTGAAAACAAATATTCATTGGAAAATCTAACAGATGAAAACCGTACACTTAGAATAACATCTTTAAGATACCCGCGCAGAGCACCGGTCATGTCATTTGTGCTAACCACATATCCAGGTAAAGCCCGCATCAGTCTCATTTGGCACACTGTACGTAAGAAAGGGTCCCTTGTGTAGCGAAAAAAAAAAGAACCTATTTACGACTTGGCGAATGAAAAGATGTGTTAAACCAAGCCCTCCGTGTTTCACTTTTCGAAACAGATTAGTTCGACTGCATCTCTCCCAGTTCGAAGCCCACACGAACACTGCGAAGATGCGATGGAACTTCTGTATGTTTGCCCTTGAACAATGCAATACTTGCATCACATATTAAAGTTTTGAGGCAAAGAAAAGATTACAGGCAGTCGCCCTAGCAAACACAGACAGAAGATTACCGTTGCATCTATTAGCTTTCGCGCGGATTTCTTTCGCTTGTTCTTACCAGTAGTTCTCATTATCTTTATAAAATTCCAGTGGAACCCCTAAGTACTTGACAGGTGTGGTCACCCATTTAACATTGGCAAAATAGTCTGGTTTTGACGACCACTCTCCATGCCAGAAACCCAGACACTTTCCCCAGTTTACTAGACTGCCAGTTGTCTTGCCGAACCTTTTAACCACACTGATGGTAGTGGTAACACTATCTTGATCGATACAACAAACAGCCACATCGTCGGCATATGCCAAAATTTTAACTTTGGATTCTTGTAATCTAAAGCCACGAATGCAACTGTTTTGAGCTATTGCTAAGCACAATGATTCTATATATAAACTGAAAAGTAGGGGACTCAGCGGACAGCCCTGACGGACAGAACGCTTTATGTTAATTGTATCTCCTAGCGTCTTATTGATTACCAGTCGGGTTGTGCAGTTCCGATATGCCATAGATACTCCATTTCTGATTACAAAACCAACGTTGACATGGTCAAGAATGGCAAGCAGAAGGTTGTGGGAAACACAATGAAAAGCTTTCTCGAGATCAATCGAGATAGAATGGCTACCCCTACTTGATTGGCATCGCTACACTCGAGCACGCAGCGCATCTTGTGTATATTAGTCACAATGGAGCGTCCCATAATCCCCCATGTTTGGTGAGGCCCTACCAATTCTTTGATTACCCCTTGAAGTCGTCGTGCTAGTACTTTCATTAAAATTTTGTAATCACAATTAGTTAGTGATATCGGTCTATACGAAGAAACTAATTTTAACTTCTCCGAGTGTTCTGTCTTAGGTATCAAAACTGTATGTGCTTCACTAAAGGACCTAAGGAGGCCATTAAGTTTATAAGCTTGATTGAAGACATCTGCAAGTACTTGGGATAATTCATTTTTGAACTCCTTATAAAACGAAGCACTAAGCCCGTCCGGCCCTGGAGATTTACCAGGATTCATTTTATCTATAGCCCTTTCTACTTCTGTTGGCGTTATAGATAGCTCTAAAGCTGATTTGGTGTTATCTGACAACTTCGGCATTCTGCTAAGGAACTCCTGCTTAAATGCCTCTGAATCAATGGGCGTGGCAGCGAAGAGTCCTTCGTAGTGTTTGCCAAACGCTCGTCCTATGCTCTCATTGTCTGAAACTTCGATACCGTTGACTTCAATGTCATCTATATGACTTCGTCTGGCATGACTCTTCTCTAATCCAAGCGCTCGCTTCGTCGGGCGATCATCCACAGTCATTGATGTTGCTCTGGCTCGCACTAGGGCTCCGCGATAGCGTTCCTCCTCACATACCTCTATCGTCTGTTTGATACTCTGCAAATCGTCACCATATACTCCAGGTTTTTCACATTCAAGAGCTGTTAGTCTCTCAAGTGTTCATCTAAACTCTTTCTCATTCTTCTTAGATTCAAAAGATAAAACGCTAGATCTCTCTATTGCTTTTATTTTGATTCGCTGCTTGAATAGCTCCCATTCTTCTCCTATTTTGTCCATACACTCTATGTTAATATTACTTATTTCTTTAATAACTGATGCGCTAAACGACTCATCCCTTAAGAGGTTAGAGTTCATTTTCCACTGTTCCCAAGAAAAGGCGTTCCTTTCTTTTTTTGACCCGATATTGCATTTTACAAGACAGTGATCGGAAAAGGAAACAGGGACAACATTATAACTGCTACACTGGGATATCGCATCTGCAGTAAGGTAAAGTCGATCCAATCGGGCATTTCTTGTGCCTTGAAAGTGGGTATACTTCACATCTCGGGAGCTATGCAAACACTCCGCTACATCTACTAATTCGCGTTCAATAATCACCTGTGCCAGGACATCACTGCTTCTATCTTTAACGATGCGCCTGCTTGATCTATCACTTTCATTCAAGACACAGTTGAAATCACCCACCAATAAGAGTTTCCTACCGGTACACATATGTTGTCGTAAATTGGAAATAAACCCCGATCTTTCCTGGTCAATAGTTGGAGCATAAACACATATAATGCGTCATTCAGTGTCACAATAAACAATGTCACACCATACTACTCGGCCTGAAGAGCAAGAAAAGACATTTTATATGACTAATCCTGGCAGTTTTCTAACAAAAAGAACACATCCCCCTGATGTGCCTATGGCCTGGCTCACAGTGGCAAAATACCGTGATGTAAACTTGAGCACCATGCTCCCAGTCTCCTCCTCACCTTCAACTTTCGTCTCCTGCATTGCAAGCACATCCAGACTTTCTTCCAATAACAACCGGCAGACTTGGCTTTGCTTCTTCTTTGAAGCCAAGCCTCTAACATTCGGCGTGGCGAAGCTAAATGATACTTGAGGCGCCATTACAACCATGTGGAGGAGTTAAACCCGGAGCATGGCGCTTACCTTGCACGTCTAGCACTACGCTAGACGCCTCCAGGACCGGCCGACTGCCTGATTTCACTGCACAGTAGAATTGAATTTTTCTCAGCTTTCTTGTCCGTGGTGCCACCAGCTCTTGCTCTCATGCTGGTGCGTCTGCCAGTCGGCGTTGTTGGGACTCCGGGTCCTGCCGGTCTCGTTTTCGGTAGCTGGCCCCGTCGCAGGATCCATCGTCCAACAATTCAGCAAGAAGGAGCGCCCGAACGAACGACAGAGGTTTATTTACATGTAGAGAAGTGATCAACTGATCCAAGGAGAGAAGAGTGAGAGATACAAAACGTCTTCGGCATTTTATAGCGCCGCGTTGTTGACACTGGGCGCCTTGTCCGCATCGTCAGCCAATACGGTGTCCCCGGCACCTCGGCCACGAGGGAGGGGGAAACACCTCTCACAACACATGGAGTGGCACAACCTAACACGATGTCCATATATGATCACAGCGCCCTAAAATGTTGCCAAACATGGTCACGAATGCACAGCAGATTCCGGAGTTCTCCCGGCGAGAGGAGGAACCGGAATGGGGAGGTGGGGGTGGACGACACCGTCGGTCAAGAACCGGTTCTCCCCCAAACTCTTCTTGCTTGGTTCCCTAGGGCCGGTCGTAACAGTCTCTCGCGCGGGGGGGTGAAGATCTCGATGGGCTGAGGTTTGCAGCCACTGTCCAGAGAGATCAGTGCCGGCAGTCGGTTTGGTGACGACCGTCTTTGATGAAGTAGAGGGCAACACCTGCTTCATTGTGGGCTCAACAGACATCACATACGCACATGAAAACACAACTACTCAGCCGGTGAGCGCCGGACAATTCCGCCAAACTCCACCAGGCAATTTTCCCCTTTAACTGATATTAAAGGAAATACACAATTTATTCAAAATGTTACTCACACTTTAAGGTGACACAAAACAACAACACTGGAAGCACACCGAACCCGAAACCCTGGATAGCCGTGTCTTCAACGTTTTCAAACAAGTACACCTAAAAGAGTAAAAAAACAATCACTAGCTCTTGTCTAGGTCAGGAAAAAAAAAAATGCCAGAGTTCTCGAGACATCCTCTCGCGTCAGGGGCATCGACTTAAGCCATCAGCGTTGCCATGGAGTACACCCTTTTCGTAGCGTATTTCAAACGTATATTGTTGCAAAACGAGGCTCCAACGCAGCAGGCGGTCGTTCTTAGAGGACATGGTCTGTAGCCAGGTGAGAGGACAGTGGTCCACTTCCACAATGAACTTGCTTCCGGCAATATAACAAGCCAGTTTCTGGACTGCCCAAACCAAGCACGCACATTCTTTTTCGCTAGCGCTGTAAACCTGCTCGCGAAGGGTGAGTTTCCGGCTAACATAGAGGACGGGGTGCTCTTGATCCCCCTCATCCCTTTGACTAAGAACTGCCCCCATGCCTCTATCACTAGCGTCGCATTGGACTATGAAAGGCCTCGAGTAGTCCGGTGAACTAAGCAAAGGTTGGCTCGACAAGGCCGCTTTCAAAACGCGGAAAGCCTTTTCTTTCTCTTCATCCCAGTCGACCATTTGGGGCTCGGTCTTGCGCAACGCGTCAGTAAGAGTGCTGGCAATGTCGGAATATCTAGGGATGTACTTACGATAGTAACCAGCTATTCCAAGAAAAGCCCGAATATCGGTTTTCGTTCGGGGCTGGGGAAAGTCTCGGATAGCTGCCACTTTCATTTCAGAGGGACGGCGATGCCCTCGACCGATAACATGCCCGAGATAGAGTACCTCTGCTTGTGCTAGCTGACACTTGGGCGCCTTTACAGTTAAACCTGCTTCGCGTAGGCGTGTCAGTACTGCTCTCAAATGCGCCAAGTGTTCTGGCCAGGACGAGGAAAACACGGCGACGTCGTCCAAGTAAGGCAATGCGAAGTCCTCTTGACCCCGCAAAACCTTATCTATTAAGTTTGAAAAACAGTAAGGCGCGTTCTTTAGGCCGAAACTCAACACTTTAGGGCGGAATGTCCCCAATGGTGAAATAAATGCAGCATACCGGCTCGCCCTCTCGGTGAGCGGCACCTGCCAGTAACCTCTGACTAGGTCTAGCGTTGAGATAAATTGCGCGCTGCTTACCCTCTCGACGCGTTCCTCAATGTGGGGAATTGGGTATGTCTGATCCTTGGTGATGAGGTTTAACTTACGATAGTCTACGCAAGGACGCAGATCTTTGCCGGGTACCTCCACAAGAATTAACGGGGAAGTGTAATCACTTTCACACGGCTCAATCACGCCCAATTCCAGCATCCTGTTAACCTCTGCTTTTATTAGCTCAAGCCGGCGAGGTGACACCCGATACGTCTTAGATCTTACCGGTTCGGACGAGGTAAGCTCTATGTCATGAGTGAGGACGGATGTCCGACCTGGCTCGCTTACAAATCTGTCCTGAAACTCGGTCAAAAGACCACGCAATTCCTGCTTCTGCTTCATTGTCAGCTGTGACTTTGATACTAAATCCTCAACTCTTTTCTCGATCGGGACTTCGTCCGATTCGGGAGCTAATTCAGGAATTTCTGCCGGAACCTCTTCCGGAACATTTAAAGTCATGTTCACGATGGCTTCCCTCTCTTTATGGGGTTTGAGTAAGTTGCTATGATACACCTGGTGTACCTTACGACTTCCTGGTAATTTTACCACATAGTTGGTGTCAGACAATTTTCGAGTAATTTCGGCCGGGCCGACCCATTGCACTTCAAGCTTATTCTTTTGGGAGGGCCTCAACAACATGACCCTGTCTCCTACAGCAAAGTGTCGCGCTTTAGCTGTCCGATCGTAGTAAAGCTTAGCCTTCTGCTGTGCTTTGGTCGTCGCACTCTCGGTCAGTTCTCGGGCTTTTGTTAGACGATCCAATAAGGTGAGGACATATTCCACTACTACAGGATCATCACCCTGATCTTCCCACGACTCTCTCAGCATACGAAGAGGAGACCGCAGTCTGCAGCCGTAAACAAGTTCCGCTGGCGTAAACCCTGTTGTCTCATGTGGTGCAGTTCTTAGTGCAAACATCGTTGCAGGTAAGCACATTTCCCAGTCAGTTTTTCGTTCAAAACATAAGGCTCTTAACACCACTCCCTTCATCACGGAGTGAAGCTTTTCTATCGAGTTCGACTGCGGATGGTAGACTGAACTATGCAATAATTTCACGCCACACCGCTCTAGAAAGGTTGTCGTTAAGGCACTCGTGAAAATGGTGCCCTGGTCTGATTGTATCTCGGCAGGAGAGCCTACCCGGGCAAACACGGACAGAAGTGCGTTCACTACTTCCACGGAACTTAGCTCTTTTAGCGGGACCGCCTCTGGAAATTTAGTAGCTGGGCAGATTAAGGTCAGGATGTGACGGTAGCCTGAAGTTGTCTTGGGCAAAGGACCTACTGTGTCAATTACCAACCGACGAAAGGGCTCCGTGATTACGCGTACCAGCTTCATTGGAAATTTCGCCTTATCTCCCGGCTTACCCACTCGCTGACACACATCCCAAGATTTTACAAACCTCTCTACATCTTTAAAGCATCCAGGCCAGTAGTATTCCTGTAAAAGACGATTTTTCGTCTTCTTTACGCCTAAGTGGCCTGACCATGATTCTCCATGCACCAAACTAAGCAAATCCTGACGATACGCCTGAGGTACGACTACCTGGTCAAACTCTACTCCTCGCCTATCTAGATATTTTCGATAGAGTATGCCGCTCCTCTCTTGGAATCTCACATTTCGTTTGGCGATTCCCTCTTTCGAACTGTCCTGGAATTGCTTAAGCGTCGGGTCCCCCTTTTGTTCGGTTATTAATGAAGCGGGGCTCACCTGCAGCAGCCGACTGAAATTATCCGAAGTTGGCATGACACACAACTCTTTTGTAGTTCTTAGTACCTGGAATGTGTCACCCTCTGTGCTATCCTCTGTACTACCAGGAAGCGGCTGGGGAGCAACGGCATTTTCTTTTTGCTCGGTCAACGAGGCGTAATTGACCCCTTCCAATTCGGGAGGAGGTTCATCGTCGCCTTTAGGAATGGCTGCCTCCGCAACTACGGCTTCTGCAGCCTTTTCTCGCACAAGTCGATTTGTTACCGTGGTGTCCAACTCGCAACCAGGCCCGTTGTCGATTTGAGGCTTGTTTGCCTCAGTGAATGTTGCTCTCGCAGCCAGCGCACGTGCCTTCGATCTAGTCAGTGCCTGCACTATGCCTTCTCCCAACGTTAGACCTTTCTCCTTCAGCATTTGATCTGACTTATTTGAAAATAAGTAAGGATACTGAGGGGGTAGATATGGCGATACCGCGGCTTCCGTTTCCAACGTTCCAAATGCGCCTTTAAGGACAACTTTAGCTACGGGAAGGCACTGACTGTTTGCTTCTACGGCTTGTCTAATCCAGGCACAGTCTCCTGAATACTGTCCGGACTGAACAAAGGACGGATGAACTACGTCCATAGTGGCTGCGGAGTCTCTAAGAACCCGACACTGCTTGCCGTTCACGTTAAGGTCGTACATATAGGGCTCTAACAACTTCATGTTCTCGTCGACTTCATTTATAGATAAAAAGGCCACCTTTTCTTTCGGGCAATGTTTCGCGAAGTGCCCTGTTTCGTGGCAATTGAAACAAGCCGCCGTTTTTTTTGCCTCAAATTTCCTTTTGCTTGCCTCTGCCGACGCCTCATGGTTAGATGCCTTGATTTCCTCACCCTTTTGTGCGAGACTTGTCGGTTGTTTTCTAAACGGCGCCTTATTCGGTCGTCGGAATTTTTCCCTTTTTGGCTCGCTGCTTGCCCCGAGGGCGCGGCGCGTAACGAATTCTTCAGCGAGCTCTGCGGCTTTTGTTACGGTGTTCACGTCTGGTCTATCCTGCACCCACAACCTCACCTTTTCTGGTAACCTTTGATAGAATTGTTCCAGACCGATACACTCGAGCACCTTGTCATGATTCCCATACGCCTTTGCCTCTTTCAGCCACTCCCCCATGTTGGCCATTAACTTGTAAGCAAACTCCGGGTATGAATCATTGCTCTCTTTTACGGCGTTGCGAAATTTTTGTCTGAAACCTTCCGCTGACAACCTGTATTTCTTGAGAAGGCTCGACTTTACCTCACTGTACTCGTCAGCCTCCTCTTTCGTGAGGCGCGCGATTACTTCTGAGGCCTCCCCCGGAAGTAGGGACAACAAGCGTTGAGACCATGTATCCTGACTGAAACCTTGCCTTTCACAAGTTCTCTCAAAGTTGACGAGGGACAGCCCAATGTCCTCCCCTAGCTTGTACGATCTCATTAGGTCCGTCATTTTGAACCTGACCCACTCTGCTGTACCGGATGCCTCGCTGCCCCCTGCTCTACTATTATGGCTAATCTCTAGCTCGAGGCGCTTCATTTCAAGCTCGTGCTTTCGCATCTTATCTGCCTCGGCTTCTGCGGCCTCGGCCGCGGCCGCCTTTCTTTCGGCCTCTGCCGCTTGCCTCTCCTGAATCTCCTCGACACATTCTGACAGCTCGTCATCCTCCGTCCCCAATGCGAGAATCGCCTCTATCAGCTCTGGCTTTCTTTGAGAGTCCGACACCTCCAGATTCAACTCCCTTGCAAGTAGCAACAACATGGACTTTCGCAGGGATTTCAGATTCATGGCTGCCTCCAGTACCGCTGTCTCTGTTCCACAAAGATTCCTGTCCTGCAACTAATTAACTTTGACGGCAACGACAGCTCTAGGTTCCTGCCTTGCCTCAAGTTTTCCGTTAACTTAGTCTACAAATAAAGCTTCAAAAAGCTCTTATACGGAATCCTGCCCTGTCACTGTTAACCTTGACGCCACTGACAGAAAGAGCTTAACCAAGCTATCACACAATTTCTGCCTGACGCAAGTTACCTGTTAACCGAATGACCAAGACAGCCCCTCTCTACCAGCTTTTACTTAACACATAGAGTAAATGCCTGGTAAAATTTAACAGAGAAAGCCGGCACTCACCCAGTTCGCAGTCATGTCGCCGGCGCCGTGCCTCTCAGAAGTGCCGTTCGATTCCCTTTGGAAGTCGATGAGCTCGTGTCATCCTTCTCCTGTCGTCCCGTTGTTGAACTTCGGGCTCACTCCGTCCAGTGGTCGCTTTCGGGGTTATCGGCATCCCACCGCTGCCATCCAGTTGTTGGGACTCCGGGTCCTGCCGGTCTCGTTTTCGGTAGCTGGCCCCGTCGCAGGATCCATCGTCCAACAATTCAGCAAGAAGGAGCGCCCGAACGAACGACAGAGGTTTATTTACATGTAGAGAAGTGATCAACTGATCCAAGGAGAGAAGTGTGAGAGATACAAAACGTCTTCGGCATTTTATAGCGCCGCGTTGTTGACACTGGGCGCCTTGTCCGCATCGTCAGCCAATACGGTGTCCCCGGCACCTCGGCCACGAGGGAGGGGGAAACACCTCTCACAACACATGGAGTGGCACAACCTAACACGATGTCCATATATGGTCACGGCGCCCTAAAATGTTGCCAAACATGGTCACGAACGCACAGCAGATTCCGGAGTTCTCCCGGCGAGAGGAGGAACCGGAATGGGGAGGTGGGGGTGGACGACACCGTCGGTCAAGAACCGGTTCTCCCCCAAACTCTTCTTGCTTGGTTCCCTAGGGCCGGTCATAACAGCGTCTTTGCCAGTGGTTCTTCCACGCTACTTGCACTGTTCTTGTCTCTCGTCTTCACAGGTTCTTCCAATGGTCTTTTAATGGCTGGAACGGCACCGCTGGGCCATGAGACGCGGCTGGCGTTGCACGTGTTTCCATCTATCTTCATGTCGAAACCAACGCTACAGGAGGCACTATCGACAACTTGGCCTTGTTCCGACGCATGGGCAGACGCTCCGGCTACTTCACAGCCTGCGTCTGTCACTGCATTGTCAGCTGTCTCGGTCGATACAGCTGCAGAACCTGGTCGAGTGTCCACAGGTGCCGGTGTAGATTCGTCTACTGATGTTGCAGATGTGCAGTTCAAATTTTCTGCGACTTGATCTCCACAACCTTCAGCCGCGTCCTCTGCTTCTGTCACGTCCATAATGTGTTCTGACGCATCTTCGGCCTCCACTGCCGCGTTCCCATGCCCGAAACGCTGGCAGTGAGACCACCGAGGCACCTCACACTCGCGACGCACATGTCCTGTTCCGCTGCAACGCAGGCATTGCATAGGCCGACCTGGGGCTACGACTAAGGCTAATTCACCGGCGACTCGTATCTGATAAGGCAGGTCCTCGACTTTCATACCGCTTTTCAGCTTAATGAAAACAGTGCGGGTCGTCGAATTCTTCTCATTTACTCCTTCCACACGCCAGCGTTCCCGGGTGACTTCTGTAACTTTGCCGAACGCTGCCAACGCCGTGCGGACATCTTCGTCCGAAACGCTGTGTAACAGCCAGTGAAGCCGCAGCCTCACCTTCTGCTCCTGAGGGTCGATAACGAGGCAGCGGCATCCCTTGACCTGGAGTTCTTTCAGATCAGTCATCCTCTTCGTCGCCTCCTGGCTGTTAAAGGTGACGGCCCACACATGGTTGATCTGGTAGGCGCCCAATGCAATTACGTCGGGAAGCAGTCGTTCCTTGTCCAGGGCATCCCGGAATTCTTCGACCTTGAAAGGCCTCACTCGAATATCACCGTGCAAAAACATTGTGTTCACAACAATACGTCCTGTTGGCAGATTCAGCAAGATGATCTCATAATCCTTGTCACTTTCATCTGTAATCCTGTTTCCGTGGCCACCAAGGACCGCCTTTGCCGCTCCGCGGGAGCCCATGATTCCTGCGTCCGACGCGTGCGAGTGCCGGCGAAAGAATGAGCACAGTCACCAACGCGCTATAAAGACCCGAAGCGTTCCGGTTTATATAGGCAGGAATTACGACTGCCATAAAGATGCCGGTGGGGCGCATGTTTTGTGTCATTTATTCTTGTTTAATGATCATGTTAAGGGTAAGTTGATATCACTTCTGCCGTTATTCTGCAAGAGGCACATACTTTTCAATTGAAAAGTGATTTTTACTAAATGGTGTAATTACGAAGCTGTTACATCATGTTCACGCAACCAATGGGTGAGCGCTTTATTTGAGGATAAACTATCTAGTGGATCGAGTTAATTGCGTATTTTAAAATATGCACAGAACTAACGACATGAGCACACATTAAAGCGTTACACTAAAAGCATCTATATGCGTACGTTCAGTGGTTTTATTTGGCCGCAATGCGTCAGGTCGTTATCGTGAGTGGAAATGACTCGCTCCCACGTACCTCGCACGAATCCAAGCTGCAAATAGTCGCCCGCAACTCGCTACATCGAGTGTTGCAGATCGATTCAGAGCGCTGGCTAGGCATAAAAAGCGATGTAATATCATCCGCCAGCAGTGCCGATCATTTGTCAAACGACTTGCAGCGCGCAGAAGGTGCCTGAAAAGCGGTACTGTGCTACTTTGACTGTGCTTCATCATTGTTAATTGAGAGAGTTGCGAAAGTAATCGCAAAATTGTGTTACCTAGAAATGAAGGGCACAGCTGTGAGAACAAATAGACGCACAGCAATAGGCGTGCGTAAGGTTTTCATTCATGGAGAACGGGGGCGAAGGTTCGTCGCAGCGTCTCTCCCCCTATTATGTCAATGTATGAGGCTGACTTTGTACCCCGCACTGAGTCGCAGCGCCCCCGTCCCTACTACCCTACTACATAAACATATGGTGTTGACTTTTGCATCCCCCCTTTTGCGTGACAAGGGAGTGGGCACCCCCCCCCCTTCTGAACCGTCCCCTCCCACTGGGCGCATGCCCACACGTACAGCTAAAACTATATCTGATCGGGCAATAATACCTTACCAGAGTGTTGCACAGATTTTGCTAAGCTAATGAGATTTCAGTGAGAGAAACCAATGGGCTGTAAGATTACCATACAAGACTGGGAGCACATTGATGATTTTGCACAATTAAGGCAAAGGAAGGCAGCTAGTAATGCGATTCTCCTTGGTCTTAAGGTCTGAAAAAACAATCCTGTACCGAAACCATTTTTTTTATATATTGGGAGAAGTGGTGGGGCAGGTGATTGCACGCTGAAGAGTTACCACTTTGAAAAATTAATACTGGCTTATTTCATGTTTGTATGAATAACAATGCTATACATGAAATAATTAAAAAAATAATATTATTCGATTGATAATGTTAACTTACACCTAGAACTAGACGTGGAAGTGCTGACCGTGCTTGAATTATTGAATTAACTAGGAAAGCAAAAATTTAAGGGCTCATATTTTTTATTAGACACAATTAGACACAATATTAGTTCTCAATATTATTTGTTAAGTCAGGAATTTTGTAAAATCGAGAGAGAAATTTTTTGGTCCTTGTATATTTATAACTGTAACGCAGTGATGCATTGCACTTGCCATCAACTCATACCTGGTGTGAAAAGTCAGTGAGGGTGGGTGGCACAGGCCTTCACATGCAGGGCCTAAAGTCAAGGGCAGCCTTGGTAGGGGGAGGTGTATTCCCCTTCCCACTGTTAAAGGAGAGGCTCAGTCCCCCCTAGATCTCGTCAACTGCAGCAGAACAGCACCCATTCAATAAGCACTGTAGTTTACTTTTTTGGCAGTGATACCTTGTGTAAGGTGGCAAAATTGTAGCTCTCCAATGTTATTAAAAATGATTTAGTCGTGATTGTTGAGCTCAGGTGACGCAACCAAAATAGGAAAATCTGTATCATCATATTTCTGCATTCGTTTCCTTAAGACACTGCACATGATGGGCCACGGCCTTCCTCAACTGAGATTCTTGGCTCACCATACTACTGTTTTGTCTGGCATATGCATGTGAAGCTACATGTTCATAAATTAGTTTGAAGGTTCACCTTAGTCTATTAACATTACCAGTCAATTTTCGTTTGGTTAATTCTGCATTAAGAGTTTGGTGTTATACCCTAGCCACACACATTTGACTAATTTTTAGGTAAGGAGGCATAGAAATAAAACATAACATTGTCGTGCCTGAAGTTCTCGACGCAGCGTGTGAATTAACATTACAGCTTCATTATTTTTTTCAAACTTGAATGTGTCTAATCCCTACCATTCCAAGTTATTTTAGGAAAAGCCATTCCAAAGTGGAAATTTTAAATTGTTTGATTGAATCCACACAATATACAAGTGCCCAAAGAACATTGGGAGAAGTGCAGTAAAACACGTTCATTCAAACTCGAAGAAAACTGCAAGACTGCTCAAGTTCAGTGAGCTCCGAATAAATGGGTGTGACTGTTCAAACGGCAGAAATTGAAGAAGCCTGGATGATTTAATGAGCTGCAGCAGCACAAAAAGATGCAACCAGGAGACACTGTGGCATTCAATCACTGCATAAACTTTAATAATGCACAGCAACACTAAATGCAAGCAAAACACAGATTACAATACACGTTTCATTCAGAAATAAACCCTATTATCATGACCCATTAAATACACTTTTTATACTCAAATGTAAGTTTGCAAAAAAAAAAAGAAAATACTCTACCATCACCAGTTAACAAAAATTTGATTATGAATATTTGTTCTGACAAGTCATTCTAAAGCAGAAAGCACATGAATCGCTGTCGCTGACAGCTTCACACTGTGCTGCCCAAGCACGTTCTCTAGAATAGAGTAAAACTCCTTAAAGGCAGAGTCGTAGCAAATATCTAGTACCCAGTGAAGGCAGAAGCACATAAGGATTGCTTGAATGGGGTTATCTGCCTTCAAAAGCTGGTTTTCTGTAAGCACCATGCATGGCCCCAAGTATTCATCATTATCCAAAATGACACAGGGATGCGCGCTGAACCACGGTGCCTGAAAAAGTTTAATATTGATATGTAGCACAGTACAAACATATCTGAATACAAAAATATCTTTCCAATAAACTAGTTAGTGAAAGGAAAGATGATGAAATGTTGATCATTTGTTCATCAATTCGCATAACAGATCATAAATACTCACACTTTTGTTTTTCATAATCTTATCGCACGGTACATGACTAGTCTTTTTTCAGCCATAAATTCTTTATTACACACACAAACAGCAGCATGAGCTTCTTTATATACCCTAACATTTACACCTTAATTGCCGTTTCATCATTGTCTAGCCTAAAATTGTGTATTAGATCGAGGAAATACTACCTATACAGTAGACCAAGGGGTTCTCAAGCATATTCTCAGGAAGTCCGTCCAACTCAATTAAATCCCCCTTAGAACCTACCCTCTCCTTCACCTTCAAGCAATCATTCTTCTTTCACTTTCATAAGCCCGAAATTCAAAAAAAGCAAGAGCCCACAAAAAATTATTCACTGACATGCAACTGCACTTACTTTCCTTTCCGAATTCCACAAGAAATTGATCTCCCAGATGGAGACTAAATTTCTCGCACATTCATGTTATGTACTGAGGTGTGCTTATTGAGAGTAGGGCGTGATTAATGAAGGTTGCGTAGATGAATCACCACTCAGGTTTGCGAAGTGACTTGGCGAACCTGTAGTGGATGACTTGATGAGTGTAGAACCAGGAAAAATTGATTAGCTGCTCACGAAACACAAAGGAAGTGCTTGTGCAGGAACCGTACCAGGAGTTAGGAGTTTTTTTATAATGTGGGGGGAGGGGGAGACGGCATTCATGACAAGTGGGTTCATTCAGAGGGGCAGGTAGGCATGAAACTTAAGCGGTGTGCTTTGAATATGCTTGCTCTCAGGGTGCAAAGGAGGGAGGGGGCAGGCACCAATTTTTCTCCGGACCTTCAGCTAACTTCCTTCAAGCCTGCAGAATCCCATGGTTCTGTAATGCCCACTTTGAGAAATCATCCAGATCCTTGCTATGATAAGTCTGGTCAGTAAAATTTTATGACAGCAGAAGTGATGCACGAATGATTTGCAACATACCAATTTCCCTTTTACGTTTGCAATTAGTATACTTCTTCCTTCTGAATTAAAACATTTTCTGCAAGCCTCAAGTGCTTAGTTGTGCAGCCTTTTAATGACTGATTCCAGATTATGCAAAACACGTGTACACATGAAATTGAGATAGTAAGGCCTATCCAAGACCTGTACTAGACCAAGCGAAGAATCAGTATGGTGCAATTATTTCAGGAAAAGTGGCTATGACAATATATGTAATGTTACATCGTTTGGCTCAGTATGCATTGTGTCTTTTATGGGTGTTACGATTCATCAATCTATATAAATCACTTATTTGCTGTGTGCCGTATAACATCATAAGTTGACACTAGAACTGTGCCGTAAGTAGGTAAATTCTGCTACTTCATACCTTGCACGCAGACCTATCATGTCAGGCTTCAAAATGTCTCATGTTTTCTTGTTCTAAGGTACCTTAAGTGTTAGTCCAGTAGCAGTACTCCAACAAAACTGGACGGATAGGAAGAGAGAGAAAGATAAAAAGAAGAGGAAAGAAGAGAGGTTAAACAGAAGAATTATCACCCAGACTTCACGCTTCAAAGGTAACCTGCTAGCCTGACCATGCAACAGCGCCATTTAGTGACTAAGGATACAGGAACAGGATAAGACAACTGTCTTTTCACTTGTCCCTTTTCATGTAGGCCATTTCGTTTTTGCCAGCTGGACAACATGGTAGTACACCATCGTGAACTTACTTACAGCGCAACACGAGAAAAAATACAGAACAGAGAAGGAGCAAAAGAGAAAGAAAAGACGGCGCCGTCTTTTCTTTTTCTTTTGCTCCTTCCCTGTCCTGTATTTTTTCTGGTGTTGGGCTGTAAGTAAGTTCACGATGGATCCTAACCAACTGGCCCAACTTACCGTCTTACTTTAGTAGTACACAGTGGGCTATGCATTGAGTGCAATGACCTTGCTTGAACATTATGAGTATGATGAGTATCAACGCACAAACTTTTACAATTCAAGCTCAGTAGCTGCACTTCTCTGATTAGCAGCAAAAATACCTTGACTAGTACCGGTCTATGCAAATGTCAATAAGTGAATTGCACCTCAAGAGAGCAGAAAGAAGGAATGTAGCTATACACAAGGAGCTCAAGCTGGATGCCCACTTTCATGAAATGCACATGGCTGTGAGAACTTGCTGTCATGCTTTTTGAATTATTTTCCATATATGGTAAAGCTTCCTGCTCTAAAGGTGGGCAGCAGGTTTAAATTACAAGCACAATTCAAAAAAAAGTAAGTAATATTTATAGAACTATGCAATGATTAAGGTACATAAAGCAGTATTGTGCAATTATACAGCACTTCAGCTTTATTATGATTGCAGAAAGTGCGAAGGTGCCCTTTCACCGTTAAAAGATTCATGAAAGGGTATAAAAGCTTTGGAACCTGTACAATCCATACTCCCTATGTGGAAACTGGAGCGCTTCTGGGAGACAAAGTCCACCTCAAACAATATTAATGGGACCCCATCATGGCAGGGTATTACAAACTAGAGAACTATGGAAAGTAATATAGAGCTTTGACAATGACTTACCGTTTGTTTGAGGAATGATGACGACTTTTCCTTCACAGTGCGGGGAAGAGCCATGAGGAATGCAAGAGTTGTCAGCACTGCAATATAAATATGTGTTACATACACCTTAAATACCTTTTTAGTGCAGGAAAGGCCCTGTGTTCGTACATTTTTTGTCATCCTCACTGGTTCCTTCGGCCATTCCCAGCAGCTGTGAGGTTATCGGCTCCATCTTTTCCCTCATCATGTTTACTACTGTGTCAACATGCTTCTGTGCTGCATGCACAATAGTTTCTATTGGTGGCTTCCCACCAAGCAATTTGAACTCGTGAAAGATCTGAAAAAAGAGATGCACAAGAGTATTGATACTGCGAGATCCACAAAGCATCTGAAAGTTGCCAGCTCAGGTCTTCCAAGTGCCGGATACTGTTGCAGCAATTCATACATTGATGGTCTTGATTCTTTCACCCAATGCCGCCGAGCATGAAATGTGCGGGTCATTGAGTCTGTGAGTTTTTCCAGAGATATTGTTGCACCCTTCATTTCTTGCTGCATTGATTTTATGTGCATTTCAACACTCTGCTCATCTTCAGTGGACTGAATACTTTTCAGATGTTCCTGTAACAAAGCGAAGCATTCTATAACTGTTGAGTTGCAAACGTGTCTTCAAAACACACTTTTACTAGTATCTTCGCAGCTGCCTCCTGACGTGATCATATAGTGCAGCACTACATGAACGTTTAAAATTTCAAGATCCGTCCAGTGAAAGCAGGCTGCAAGCAAGTAAATGAACTACTTTACTCTTATGTAACAAGTGCATTTGCTCCTCAGCTTGTATATACCATTTTTCCTGCATTAATATTATCATGAAGGCACTCGAAAAACAAGAGGAAGTTTTCTCTTTGGCATGAGCACATGCTCAGATGGCTATGCTAAATTCGTTTTGCCCAATGTTACGCCGAGCGACGACGACAGCGTACGATCACAGCCTATGACAGTATGGCACTCTACTAGTGCTACGTGCTTAAAATCTAGAATGTACTGACTTCACTGCAGAGGCGTTTTGCCGATGTAGATGATGATGTCGATGATGGATGACCATGCTTTCCGTATTTCTGGCGCATTTCTGCCACCTCTCCATCATTCAAAAACTTCTTCCTTTCAAATTTGCACTTCAATTTCAAGCCATGGTATCATGAATCCTGTATATTGAAAAACAGTATATCAAGAGATGGGCAAATTTGTTAATTTCCAAATTCCAGAAAGTAAACCTCAGTGTAACAATCATTTTCTAAAGCTAGGTTTATTTTGCTGACTTTTTGTGAAAAATCCCAAAGTATTCCAATATGTTTTTAGTATAGGTAGTTTACAGGCCTAGGCTACAATTAGAAACAGAAGCTGTGCAATAAATGCAGGCAACAGTTACTTTGATAGACCCACTAACTTACAGAACACAATGCTTCATACATAATATGACTTGCTCATCATGAATTAAAAACGTAAGAGAGAGAGAGAAGTAAACGTTTATTTTGAAACAGTGTTCCGAGCAATGCCCGATGTCACCTTGAGGTGCGAGGGCTCCTTAGTCCAGGAACCCTCTGGCTTCTACTGACCTCTTGGCTCTGGCGACGAGTTGTTGTTGCTCTTCGAGGTCCTTGAGGGTGAGCTTCGCCTCCCACGTTTCGGTTAGGTCTTCGGTCGTCCGTCCTGCTTCGTTATCAGTCGTGTGTTGTTGCAGATTACGTCTGGCAATACACTGGCATGCAAGAAGCAAGTGCGCCAGGGTGTCCGGTACGTTGCAAAGCGGACAAATAGAGCTATATCTTGTTGGGTAGAGATGGTGCATTAGGGCCCCATGTGTGTATGTGCTGCTTTGCAGGCGTCTCAGTATTACGCTTTCCTCTTTTGTAAGTTTTGGGTGTGGTGGAGGGTATACTCGTCGCTCCAGCCTGTAATGCTGGAGTAACGACGAGTAGGTGTTTTGAACAACTTCCGTCTCTTCAATGACGGGTCGAATGTCCTGTGGGCAGGGGGCAGCCTGGCTGACGTGCTCGCGGGCAGCGGCGTGCGCCGCTTCATTTCCCTGCAGACCCTCGTGTCCTGGCACCCATAATACACAAGTGTATGGGAGTGGAGTGCTTCGCCGTTTCAGAATATTGATGGCATTGGCTGAGATACGGCCCTTAGCAAAATTCCTGCAGGCGGCTTGTGAGTCGGGGAAAATCACCGCGGCGTCTGTACATGTTGTTGTTGCTAGAGCGATTGCCGATTCTTCTGCGGCGTCTAAATTGAGTGCGTTGACTGTGGCTGACGCTGATTCTCGGCCTTGAGAATCGACGACGCTGACAGCGTACGCGTTTCTATGCGGATACTTGGCTGCGTAATACATTTTCAAAAAAGGTGTAAGAGTGGCCCCTTCCTTATTTATTTAAGGAATTGTGATTGGATGTGCCTTAAGAAGTGCAGAATAAATATCACAAACATTTGCAGATGAGAGTTCCAAGTCTTTTGTCACTACTTTTACATTGTCACAATGGTAAGTTTTTTGTAGATATCTCATAGGTGAAAATAAATATTGGGGATCTGAAACCTACATATCCAGATCCCAGTGAGTCTTTCAAGACAGCATGGCGAAAAACAAGCTGCCGAGCAGCTTCCTCGTAAAGCTTTCCTGGATACCTGTACAGAGAACCAAAAGGAACAAGTGATGGAAATTACGTATTAGGCATGTTTGACACAGTCCCATAGATATAGGTATTCATGCCACACCTAAGTTTCCATATTGAGATCTTGGTAAGATGCAGTTTAACTCATGGCGATTTTGGTCCAACTTTCCTGTTTCTACATTTCACCACACCCTTGATTGCTTTATATAAAGAGGAAACACTGTTATGTCTACATAATCTTCACTATTTTTGCTGTCACTACTTCTAAGGTGACATTCAGATGCAAGTTCACAAAAAATGTCATCCATGACTTAGACGTGCCTGCTTTTCCCACATTACACATGACTGCTCATTTTACATTCTCAGAGATGCATGCAGACAAACTTCAGTTGTGCTATCTTCAGATGTTACGCTGATACGTTAGGTTTATCTCTTAAACTCCTCTTAATACTTCTTTCTGTCACATTGTAGATGTACGTCTCATATAATAATGGTCTCGTCATAAAGAATGCATTTTTAATGGATGTAAAAGCTCCCATTCCACTGTTCTGTGAAAAACTTGAAGCAGGGCCGTTCAGTTTAAATTTTTACATTCTATCTACTGACTCATTGTACTGTTTTGTTTCCTGACTACATATCTTATTTCACTGAAAAGTCATTTTTACTACAACTCCACAGGGATAATCACAATTCTACAACATTTTCTGTTGTCTTATGACATAAATAAATACTCGCTATATATTGACACATTGTTGAACTCGCATGAAATTGTTAGGAGGGGAGAGAAGGTTAACAAAAAGGCAGAAAGGTTAACTAAGGTTGAGCCCTGTAGGCTCAGCCCAAGTTAACGGGCTGGGAACTTACACACGGAATCGGAAACTAAAGAGGAGGAGACAATGTCACTGTTGCAGCCGATGTAACAGTTACGCATAACCTAAAAGCACTACTACGCAACATCAATAAGTTTGGCAGGGCATACTGTAACAGAGCATGATGATAAGCAACAACGTACTTACATAGTGTAACGAAAAAGGTCAAAGCTGAGCCACTCAATAATGCGACGACGGAGGGTTGATGTGACTTCTGACCTTTTGGTCACCTTTGAAAGGTTATAGAGAATATCCTTGGGAACTGTGGGAAAAACATAGTTCTTGGGATCCAGTGTAGATTCTTTTTGCACTGTTGGAACTGCAGGCCTAGAAGTATCAAAATAACCTATGAAAGAACCTGTCTACTCAAGAGTAAGTGACGAAAAAATCATCTCAACATCAATGTAACTCTGTTACAAATAACTCTTTCTAATGATAATGTTATACCTATGCTAAAGTTGTAACTTCTTGTGCTATGCCAACAGATCTGACACCAGATGATTTTCTTTATATGGGGCAGCAATATCACTGAATCATGCACGGACAAAACAAATGAGGTTGCACAGAAATGCAATTTTATTTTGTGTTCATATTTAAGCTTACTGTTATAAACATAATTAGAATTACTGTCTATTAAAATATTTACCACGGACATGTCATCAGAAGTTGAGTATTATGGTACAGGTGGTATCTACAATAGTAAAGAGCACAAATAGACTGCATAGATCCAGAAGAAGAATGCCTGGGGTAAACCTATGCAGCTTTATTTTCATGATGTCGTTAAACAGCATACTGAGTGGCACTCTGGATGCGTAGCTTCGCAGTTTTATTAACAGACTATCAAAAAGGTTCAGTGATAATGCTGCACCTTCTTGCCCAAGAATCTGCTACATTGAAGTGTGTAGCAAGTGTAAGTGACAAACTAACTATGTGATATAACACACTCAATGTTGACACTACATATAAACAGACATTCCTCTGGACTCAAATTTCACAAAACGTACCTTTAAAAACTGCTATTCTTTTTTTTTCTGTGTTATCAAGAACTGTTTTATTCCTTCAAAGTGTTCAACACAATTCATCATTCTCAGAAGTTACAGCACACCGTTGCACAGCTGGAATGACCACTAGAAACTCGCACTTACGTTTGTAAACTACCCATCACAGGTGGTTTGTGAATACATACTTAACTTTCGTCATTACCTCACTATGGCCTGCTCACCTGTGCCCATACATTCTCCATTTGGCCATTAGCGGAAACAAACAGGAACTTGGACGCTTTCTACATCCCATAGAATTACTCTGCGCAATGCAAAAGCATGTTATTGCAGCTGTACTTCACGATTTGGAGGGCGAAATTGAACTTGTAGTGTGTTTGTATAAATGAGTGTGTGTTGTATGTTGTGCGCTGTGCTATTTTATGTTATATTATGAAGCTATTGAAAAATGCGCTGGTGTGGTACTCTCCTAAGTGATGAAAAGAACAATGGTGCTTAAACTGCTCACTCTAGAGTCTATTCAGGCATCTTGGTTGGCTGCCGCTACATTCTTGTAAATATTCATTAAATCAGCCTCTCTCCTTCATCACAACATTCATATATTATACGTTCACACATTTTGGGTGCATATGATTCGTCATGGAATGTATTTCTTACACTACTTCAGCCGTCACAAGTGGATGTTGTGTTGGCAGTTCTGGGGGATCCAGCTGCACTGCTCTTATCTTTGAGGTTGGCGTTAAAATTGTGCCTTCTTCCCAGTCCCGAAATTCGCCAAGTTCAGTGTCATACACTTGCACATAAATGCCCAAGAAAGCATGCGTACACTGCCAAACAATCATTGCATGAAATATATGAAGATCAGAGCCCCGGTATCAAAGTGACATGGTGAAATTTGGAAGGCAGAAATATTTACTTAAATGAAATTCAGAGGATTTATGTGTCGAAATCTAGATAAATATATTGTGGTGTTGAGGTCGATCGATTTCCAGATTGATTAATTTATACCATCTAGGATCCTCTAACATGCAGGTAAATGTAAACGAGGTAACAATAACAGGGAAAACAGCTCTTGCTGACTTTTGGGGGGGGGGGGGGGGGGGGCTAAATATTGACACCTTGACTCGCATTGTAAATAGCATTAACTAGCTATAAGCACAAAGACTTAAGCAACATTATCGCATGCTGGTCGAAGTAATCAAAAAGGGGGAAAGTTGGTTCTTGTACAGCACTTATGAAAACATGTTAAATTGAAATACACCGCGGGTAACGGCTTTTTTACGAGTGCACAAAAAGCAAAAAAAGGTCTTACGCACTACTGTGTGTTCTGTCTTGAACAGAGTGCAATAAAATGAACTTTCAAATATATATATTGTTAAAAGCTCACCAGCTCTAGCTGCTCTGCGAGAGAAAAATTAAGATTCCATAATATCATTTCAGCTATATGCCAGTACAACACATGTTTAAAAAGAAAGTAAAGAAGAGTTTGCCAGCAACCTGTTTTTGACATGCAATGAAAAATACCTCACCTGGAAAAGAAGATTCTTCGTTGTTTTTGCTTCTGGGAACCTCATAAGAAACGCACTCTTTAGTGTTTCCAGGTTGTGATCTTCTGGAATATGTAGTGGACGGCAGAATTTGCCAAAAAAATGCAACGCATCTGAGCATTTTACAGCATCGAAAAATCAAAAAATAGGACAAACCAGCCAGCGAGGTGAGCGACGCAAATTTTAACGTTAGTTATAGCGTGAGAAAGAAACGACGACACAGCTGAGACAAGAAGGACACGAGTGCTAACTTCCAACTGAGTTTATTGCGCAGAGCGCGAAAATATATAGAGGAGACAGTAACCATGTGACAAAAAAATTATATGGCACGAAGAGCAATACATGAGCAAGAGAAAAACAAAAACAAAAAACAAGAAAACAAAAGCGCAGAAAAAGGCAGAGAAAAGTCCATAAGAAATTGAACCAGAAAAGTAAAGATAATATAACTACTTGCCCGCACCAAAACCTTCGAGGAACCTTAGTTCCTTCTCGGACAGAGACACGGAGGGCTTGCTAATGCAAGACACCTGTTCCCATGCCATCTGCGCGGCCTCGACATCAGGTGCGCTCATCTTTGTGCTTAATTAATTGTACAGCGTCGCTGTGTCCTTGAAAAGGGGCACACTGCAGTTGCACTCTGTGCCGTGCTGAGCAAGAAAACCATCTTTCCCGTTTTTAACATTGTTAGTGCGTGTTCTGTCAGTCGATCATTCAGACACCTTCCAGTCGTTCCGACATAACAAGCACCGCATGAAAGGGGGGTCTGATAGACAACTTCCCGGGAGCATGCCGCATATATCTGTTTCTATGTTGAACTCTGCATTCGATTGATGACTGCGTTGTCAGGGGGTCTGTAGATTTGGTGAGGCCGATTAATTTGAACGGTGCCGAGAACAGGACACGAACTCCAACTCGTTTTCCGATTTTCTTGAGCCTGAGTGATATTTGGTGTTTGTATGGAATCACGGCTATCCTTTCACGCTCTGTATCCGTGTTGCTCGGATTATGTCGCGGCCTCTGCTCTGCCTTATTAGTCCGCAGGATAGTCTCAGCAGCAAAAGCAATAAACGCCTCGGGGAAACCCGAAGCCTTAAGCCGGAAAACTTGAGCTTTGAAGCTCGCAGTGATATTGTGGGCACACGACCTATTTAAGGCATTCTCAAGACAGGTTCGTGCTATGCCTCGCTTAACTAACTTGCTATGAGCTAAAAAACAGTCTTATATCCAAAAAGCGTAATTTTTTCATTCTCGGGCATTTCATGTGTCAACACAAGAGGCTTTAAACAATCTTCAAACACACCTATCGTTTGAGTCGCAATCGAGTAGAGCATAGAAGGGTTATTATTTAGAAGAACCAAGAAATCATTCACGTATCTGAATACTTTGACGACATGCGAGCCTTCTAACTTTTTTTGCAGTTTTTCGCCTATTTTTGCCAATAGAAGATCACTGAGTAGAGGTGCTATACACGAGCCGATTGAAACACCCCCTTTTTATAGCTCACAGCACATCTGTTGGTGTTTGCTTGCTTGCTTGATCCTTTCCTTTCTGACTTTCACCCACTAAGGGGAATTGGCCAAGAGGCCGGTGGTTAATGCAAGTCGATACCTTTAGGTTTTCTAGACTAGGGGAACAGGATTACTTTGTTTTGACTGCGACAAAATTAATTTGGCGCAATGTAAAAAAAGGGGGGGGGGGCGAAGAGAGAAATAATAGAATTTGTTGAATAGTATCTGAGGTGTAATCGTTATATGAAATTCTTCTGAAGGGTAAATCATTGCAGTGTAACAGCTAAATATTAAATGGTAGATTGGCTAGTAAAATTCGAGAGCTGATCAATGGCTCAGCAAACATGAACCACGTGTTCAGAAACCTTTACTTCCTTTTCTTCCACCCAGAGCAAGTTAGTCCTTTCACGGCTATTCTTTCACGCTCTGTATTCGTGTTGCTCGGATTATGTCGCTGCCTCTGCTCTGCCTTATTAGTCCGCAGGATAGTCTCAGCAACGGAAGCGATAAACGCCTCGGGGAAACCCGAAGCCTTAAGCAAGGAAACTTGAGCTTTGAAGCTCCGGGCTTTTCCACAGCTTAAGGCTTAACTACTGTGAGCAGACATCAACAGTATTCAGGCTAAGAAGGTGTTTTTCAGCTATAGTAAAAACAAGAAAGTCATGCCCACGCCCCACTCTCAGGTGTTACTATAGCCGTACCACCCCACCCCCCACCCCGATAGGGGAGAGGTCTGTGAGGGGTTGTGAGGGGTAGGCACCTCGAAAACAGGATCTCGCATCCTACACGCGAATTAGCCAAGTCACACAAGCAGACTGAACTGAAAACTAAACTTTTTTTAAATCTACTACTGTTTGAGCCATTTAGTTTCTTGTTGCGACCGTGCACACTGCATTTCAAGTGCTTATTCATCACAGGCTGAGAGGGTAATAGCTTGTTATCATAAATTGCAAATAATTTGACACTTTATTTCGATACTGCATCTTTTGGGTGAGCTTTCCAAGCACCTGAGGGAGGGGAGCAAGCAAGAATTTTGGGGAAGGCTCCAGTTCAACAGTGCCCTCCCCCCTTGCCACCCCTGCATGACGCACGCTGGCTACGTGCATTCAAGTGCGCCGGAGTGGAGAAATCAGCCTGGAGTTCCTTTGCTGCCATCTTGCGAAGAAAAATGGCAAGTTGAGCAACTATGAGACTCGCGTTGCTTTGGCAAAACAGATCACCGTGGCCACGCATATATATGCATATCAAAGGCAATCGTGGAAATGTTCTTCCTTTGTTTTTCTTTTTTTCGCTGCAGTGCTATATATACGAGCTCATTGCGGCAATGGCAGCAATAGCAGGAATGCGAAACTGCAACAGAAACAGCCATACGCGATCAGCTGAAAAACGTCGATCAGCTGACTGCCATGAGGGATTCGTTTTTTTCGACAACTTAACGGTTACTGCCGCCTTAATAGCTTCCGTCACTGTGCAAATCTCCGGTCAACGATTCAGTCAGTTCAACGGTCATCGATCACGACAAAGTCAAACTGACATCACGATAACAGCAGACAAACATACCAACTTGCTGCGCGTCGAGAGTTTCACGATTACTATTGTGTGCCTGTGTTTCGTTCACAGTTTCGAGCTGGTACATCTGTGGCTGTGTGTGCTGTCCCTGTTTTCAGTGTGAGACGTCGATCGCTTTGCTGCTCGTGCGCTGCAAGTGGAACATATGACACACATACTTCATTGATTGTGGCAATCCGAAACTGCAGCCGGAGCAGTAGTATGCGGTCAGCTGACTGTCATGAGTGACGCGCTTGTTCCAGCAAATCGGCTGTCACAGCCACCTTAGTTGTTGCCGTTTCTGCACCCATCTCCGCTCAACGATTGCGTCAGCTCGCAGGCACGAATACACTCGACGGTCATCGATCACGACGAAATAAAAGTGTATGCACGTCATCACGACAACAGCCGAAAAACATATCGACTTGCTGTACGTCGAGGGCGAGTGCAATTTTGTGGTTACTGTTGCGAGTTTCTGCGCGCCGGTAACAGATTCGTGCTGTTATTTCGGCTGGTTTGTGTGACGTTCGCGTCATCAGCCCACGTGAACTGCTCTGCTACTCAAATTGTATGTATATAGCAAGCTGTACCTGAAGAGCTGTATTGATGCTGAGTGCACTGTAACTATATGCGATTCGCAGCGTGATCTAAGTTGAGCAGAAAAAAAGAAATCACAATGCCAGTCACGCCGTGCCCAAGGTGCACATTTTGGGGAACTTCCATCAAACGGGTCGTTAACCACATGAGAGTCCACAGCATCGAGCCAGATTTTCACGTGTTGTGTGGAATAGACGGCTGTGCAGCATCATTTCGGCGTTACTTCGCCTATAAGAAACACGTGTATCGAGTTCACAGAAATGCTGCTGGCATTATAGTCAACGAACTTGCACCTGACTGCGACTCAAGCAAACAAACTGAAGATATTTCTATTCCCATTGTTACAAACTTGTCAGAGGCACACAGTCATGATGCTGCCTCAAACATTTGTTTCATCACCAAAATCAAGAAACAGCTGGCAATGTTATATGTCAAAATAACTGAAAAGCTAAAACAGGCATCCAGCACCACTGATGAAATTTTTTGCACCGTGAAATCTCTGATACAAGATGTCATTGATGGTTTGATGCAAAGGACAGTGAAGCTCCTTATGGAAGGAAGTGTGGCACCAGGCACAGCGGAAAATGTCGTGCGTCAGCTGAATGCTACTGATATAGTGAGCAACATGTTTTCTGATTTGGAAAGCACCCACATGAGAAAAAAGTATATATCAGAACACTTTAATTACACCGAGGTTAATCAAGTTCCACTGCAGACTGCCAATTACAGAGACATCGAACGCTACGTTCCTACTTCAAAGCTGCTTGTGAACTTCCTGAAATCTGAAGACTTGTTGGAATGCATTTCACAGCCTACTGCGAAGCCTCAAGAACTGTTGTGCGACTTCACCGATGGTGATGCATTCAGCAGGTACGACCACCTTACTCGCGACAGCAGTAACAACACGATATTTCTGCTGTTGTATACTGATGAACTGGAGCTTGTAAATCCACTTGGTGCTGCAGCTGGACGGCACAAAATTTTAGCTGTCTACTTCTCTGTTTTGAATCTGCATCCCCGACACTGCTCAAAACTCTGCTCAATTCACCTGCTTCTGGTTGTGGAATACCGCGTCGTGTTACGACATGGCATGGAAAAGGTGCTGCAGCCACTCTTGCAAGACTTAAATTTGATACAACAAAATGGAGTGCATTCTGGGAATCTGCACTTTAATGTTGCAGTCGTGGCTTTCATTTTAGACAACATTTCAATGCGCTGCTTAGCAGGCCTTCAGTGCAGCTTTAGCAGAGGCAGAGTCTGCCGTTACTGCTTAGCATCGCACAAACAACTGCGAATGCTGCGCAGATCGGATGACTGTGTCGAAAGAACAAGTGAAACATACAAGAGCCATCTAGAAGCATTTGCACTTGACCCAACTGTGAATGGGCCCATGTACGGCATCGCAAGTGCTTCACCACTGCTAACTCTTGAGCACTTTGACATCACAGAACAACTTCCTCCCGATGCCATGCATGACATACTCGAAGGCGGTATGGAGTGTGTCATTCGCCATGTTCTGGGAGGCTTAGTTGGTGACCGAGTGATCCGTAAACAGGACCTTGAAAGGATATCATCCTTCAAGTATGGCTTTCATGACAAAAAGGCCACACCTCTTGCCGTTACGATTGCATTTCTTAATGGCAAAGCCTCCATGAGGGGATCAGCTAGCCAGAAATGGTGCTTGTTTCGTCTGCTTCCCCAGATATATGCTGAAGTTGTTCCTGAAGGCACTTCTCACAGGGAGGTGTACTTGGCATACAGACACATTGCTGACATTATTTTTGCAGAGAAAATCCCAAGGAGCTGTGTGCCATATCTACAGGTGAAGGTGGAGGAGTTTCTCGAGCTGTATACAGTGCAGTACCCAAATGCAGCAGTGACACCAAAACTGCACTTCTTGCTACACTATCCAAAGTATATTCTCAAGTATGGCCTACCGCGCCGCTACTGGGGCACGCGATTTGAGGCTAAACATTCTTATTTTAAGAGCATTGCATCCAAGGCCAAGAACTTCAAGAACATCTGTCTTACACTTGCAACACGTCACCAGCTTCTTCTGGCATATGAGCTGTCAGGCAACATGTTGAACTCGGATCTTGAAACAACTGGAGCAAAGCAGCTTAATCTAGGAGATCTTCCAGAACAACAGCAGTTGGCTCTTTGTAAAGTGTCTGAAGAGGAGTTCATCTCCACAGCTACAACCGCTAGCGACAGTGGTTACTGTTATCGCACAGGTGACACGTTTGTCCACAGTGTGCACGATGGTGAGCCGCAGTTCATGCAAATTGAAAGAGTCCTTGTTGTTATCGGTTCATTAGTGCTCCTATGCAAGCCCCTTGAAACTCTGCGATGCAGTGAACACAGATCCTCTTACATTGTCAAGGCACCTGCTGCCTTAGTTGCAATAATTCCCGATCACAAACAGGGTTTCTACCCGCTTGACCTTTATTCCAGCCATGGATTTTGTGAGATTGTGACGCACTATGCTGTTCTCTAGACTAGCTTTGGCAAACTTATTTTACAAGCTTCACGGATAGGGGCCAAGGTTGCCTGCATATTTTTGGCTTACGAGTTAACTTACTATTTTTCTGCCTATTTTTCCTATTATATATTATATTATGCCTATTTTTTCTTCTTGTTCACTCACACATCTTTGTTACGCTGTAACCAAGTGCCAACCTTCTGACAGAGTAACAACTAAAAAGTGTCATGGAACAGAAGCTCCAATGCACAGTTAGGAGTACAGTATTTCAATGTCTTCACACCTTGCCAGCTAATAACTGCACTGATGCAAACTTCAGTGTAGATTATCATTAGGTGTGAGGCATTCTTTCAACAGGTTCGCTAAAGCTGTGTTTCTGCAATTCTAATATGAAGATTCTATATACAGAAATTCGTCATTATTTACATGTGACACTATGCTTGGTTGTCAGTCTCTACTAACTGCTTTTAGGTTCCCTGTTTTCTTTCATGTTCATTGATAAGCATGGGCACTGTCAGGGGGCTGCAAAAGGCGCACTTGCTCCCTTCAAGCTATGCACTTACCCCTCACCCAAAATACACCACCAATTTTTCCCTCTCTCTGCTGCAATGCAGCAGAAGTTTGCACCCCACAAAATCCTGCCGGCTTTCATGATCTTAAGTGTGCTTTTGTGAGGTGATAGTATATTGGCTATAGATTCTGTTTTTGTACAGTAATTCACCACTTTATTAGCTAGTACAAAATGACAAGCTTTTTTTATGTGGTAACCGAAGCTTGTTCATAATCTATTAAAAGCACTGCATGCATTTTACAGCCACATATAAACCATCGTGTACTGCAAAGCCAATGTAGAGCTCCATGTTGAACTCGGATCTTACGACAACTGGAGTTCAGCAGCTCAGTGTAGGAGATCTTCCAGAGGAGCAGCAGTCAGCTCTTCAGAAAGTGACTGAAGAAATTACCCCAGAGTTGACACTTTTGTACACAGCGTGCTCAATCGCACATCACAGCTGGTTCATGCAAATTGAAAGAGTCCTTGTCATTTATTTATTAGTGCTCGTATGAAAGCCCCTGAAAACCCTGGAATGCAGTGAACAAAGATCCTCTTAAAACGTCAAAGTACTTGATGACTTTGGACTAATTATTCTGGGTGACATACGGGGTTTCTACCCACTTGATGTTTACTCGAGTTGTGAAGTTTGTGAGGTTGTGACACATCAGTATTTTTTAGAATAGTTTTAGCAAGGCTGACTTCGCCAGTCCTGCTGACATTTGCCACATTCATTCTAAAAGGTCCAGTCAAGGACACACGAAAGATGTGTAGACACCGCACAAATGTCTACACTTTCTTCTTGTGTCCATGTTTGCATTCTCTGTCTTTAAGAGTAATTACTTACTAACTAGCTCAGCTTTCCTATTATGTGCCATATTGCGTACATCTTTTTGCAAGTGAATATCATAAATAGAGCCTTTGTATGCTTACTTTTTTTGCTTTGTTCTTTGGGGTATCTTTGTCGTACTCTCAACTGATGCGTAATATGTTTTTCACAAAGAATAAATGAAACATTAAAAACAAACAGAGGGAAAGCGTTTGTTATTCAAAGAAATTTCTTACCTTACAATTGCAGGGATCATTCTAAAAACAAAACAGTAGATTGAATGAACACTTACATCCTTTCAATTTGAATGTTTCCTGTTCAATGGATCATGCCTTTTACCCTAAACAAAAAAAATTTACAGTCGAACCCCTTTATATGATACATGCGTTCGGTAGTAATAGTCTTATATTAGGTGTCTCATATGAGCAGTGTACAAAGCATGCATTTTCCTATTAACACCTATTTTGATTTGGGCACGCTGGTGTTCCTTATCGCAGTTAGTCTTACATCAGCGTCTCTAATGAATTGGTTCAGCAGTGCAGTAAAATCTCATTAATTCAAACTATAACCTTGTTCAAATTAGGCAGAGAGAAAGAGAGAAGAAACTTTATTGAAGTGTCCCTGCTGAGGTCAAAGGTGACGGGCGGCCGGGAGACGGCCGCTCTATAACTCCTTTTCTCAGCAGCAGCCAGACCTTGGATCCTGGCAGCGTCTTTAGCCAGCCGGACAGCCCAGCTCTATAGCTGGTCCTCCGGGCACGTGCTGAACAGCAAAGCCTCCCACTGCTCGTCCGTGGTGATTGAGAATGTAGAGTTCGTGCTGTGTTTAACTGAGTGAGTAGCGGCGGGGCAGGCCCATATAATATGGTCGAGCTCAGCGTTAGGCACACCATACGCTTTGCATTGTGGCGTGTCAACAGCGGGGTAAATATGGCTGTACAGTGACGGGGAAAGTGCGTGTACAGGGGAAAGTGCGTGTCTGTAATAGACGCCAAGTAGTGGACATCTGCTTACTAAGGCACTTGTCTGGTGGTGGGTATTTAAGTCTGGCCTTGTGGTAATACATACATTAGGATTTCTCCAAAGGTAACCATTCTGTCCCTCGCATTGTCGCGAAACGAGGAGACCGTCTCTCGCTCAGCCGCATCAGGTTGCGAGAGGGTGGTGCTCTGTTGGATGATGCGCCCGGTGGACAAGAGCTCTGGACAATACATAAAAAGTGAAGACAGTCCAGAAAAACCCGGGACGATTGGCAACCTTGATTGCACTGCAGTGAAACGTAGCTCACCCTTATTGAGACCCCTGCGCATGATTATGGCTGTTCTTTTGACATGTGCATGTTATGAATATCTGACACAACCTTAATAAAAACCTTTAGAAGATATAGTATATGAAAAGACAACTTATCCTCCCAGCAGCAAATTGTCGTTTCAAGCACTTTTTTTTATTTTCCCATATATATCTAATTTATTAAAACACACCTAAAGCAGTACAATTTATAACTCCTATACCTTTCTTGGTTTTATTATCAGCTGGTTTTCATTAAGATTCTGTCAAATAAAGAGAAACAAGCCCTAAGAATTATATTACTTCATTTATACAAATATATTTAGTGAGTTATTGGAGCAAAGATGCATCACGTCAGAGAGTGGCCATATTGACAGCTTCACTTTGGATCAATTTCGAGAAGACATTTATGGATGGCTGTGATGTATCCTTTTAACGTGTGATGCATAAAAACAACAACAACAATAAACAACACTGCAAGTGCTTTTTAATTTGCTGTATTTCTTTAACATTCATGGTACACATTCCAAAACGTGGGTGTGCTCTTGAAACCAAGACATTTCCTGGATGAAACAAAAGAAAAGCATTACAAAAGGCCATATTCAATTGCAAAAGAATCCAACAAAATGAAAATAGACAAAATGATATCTATTTTCAAATGAAGGATGGTGCAGCATGGTGTCTTTGAAGGTGAGCATATTGGACAGAGATCTGTCAGGATGAGTAAAATTGATACAAACAAAATAAGTTCTCCAACCACATTTAGTGCAAAGTTTCTAATGTTAGAATTAAAAACTAAATACTGAGGGTCAGTTCTCAGTTGTTAATTTTAACATGAGAAACTTTGGACTATAAACAGCTGTAGAACCTTTTTTATACACGTGCATGTTGCAACAAAACGATACTACAAAGTGGCATATTTTTGCATTGCACAGTTTGCATACTTAAAACTGCATTAGAAGGAAAGTTATGCAATGCACACGAAAACTTAATTGTGTGCAAGACATCTTGTAAAAAGACCACTGTAGCCTTCGCAGCCTTCCGCTTTATGAACCAAGTTGCCACTGTGATGATAAGAACAACAATAAAAACTCGCGCACGTGCGTAAAGTACGCTTAGAGCACCCCCCCCCCCCCCCTGTTGCAAAAAAAAAACGCCCCCGAAAAAAAAAAAACGCCCTTGCTACAGTCGTCACAGTAAGACACGTCTGTGTGACTCGGCAAGATTGATTGAACGAAACTATCGGTCACTTTGCTTAATGAGTCCGATCAGGATCCAATTTCTCAGCAGTGATAGGCTCACTTTTGCAGCTAGCATAAGAAAGCCAATTGCTACGGTTAAATTCGATCGTGATCATAGTGCCCGTGCAACACCGGTATTTTGTATAACGTACGCAAAGACAGTGGTGTATTATCAGACGTGAATGCGATCAAATCTGACCGTGCAGCCACGTATAGAAACAACATAACGGGCAAATGTAGCTTGCAGCTTAGATCGTTTAAGTTATTTAATGCTGTCCACCTGCACTCAAAAAAAAAAAAAAAAACAGAATATTGCTGACAGGAGTAGGCATGGGCGTACGGATTATCAACCAGAAAATGAACTTGCCTGTTTTGCGATCACCTGTCTTGATCGGCGTCAACATCGCACACAGATCGTGAAGAGCCGTTGCTCGCTGAATTGCTCATCTTAAAAATGACGGTGCTCAATAGCAATGTTTCAGCAGAGGATTGCCTTTTGTAACCGCAGAAGATAGGGAGTTGCACACAGCTTATAAAATCGATAAATCACGATGCACAGCTTGCACGATGCACGATGCATAACTCAGCTTACGCACGCGAACGAGAAACTGGAGAAACAGTGACGTCTGGGGGAGGAACGTTACTACATCTCTATTTGCCGCAAGAGGGTGCGACGCGTGAAGCTTGCGAGAAGGAGGAACTCGCCAGCCTCGAGGAGGAACGAAGGACGTTTCTCCTTCCTCACTCCCTTTTTTTTTAAAGTGTGGTTGGCAGCGGTCGGATACGAAGCTACAAGTGACATCAATAGTCGGCCCAAGGGAAGCAGCTGTCTCGAGACAGGGATCACGTATGGGTGAGTACTTGGTTTTTCCTTTGAGTGAACCAGGTTCTAAAAGAGGGTTAAAATTTAGAACTGGTAGGTAACTTTGCCGAAAGACTCAGTTTCGCCGTTTCGGAAAGTCATTTTGAAAGTAGCGAGCACTCAGTACGATCATGGACTTACGAGAGCTGCAGAAGCCGGACTTGTTGCTGTTGTGTGAGGAATTGGGGATCGATACAAAGGGTTTGGCACGAAAACTCATAATCATTCAAGTGATTAATGATTTGGGGGCTGATGATGAGGAGCTCTGTGAAGCATGGGACCTCATCAGTTAAAAAAAAGAGACAGCAGAAAGAGGAGGAAGAGAGGCATGAGCACGAAAGAGAGGAGCGTCGCTTAGAATGCGAACGTGAAGCAGAAAGACAGGCGCACGAGATCGAGATCCGCAAACGAGAACTTGAGTTGAGGGAAAGGTGGGGCAGTGGTCCCCAGCAAGTGGTACCTTACCCCAACAAGGAGGCAGAGTTCAACATGTCCCGATACATCCAGCCATATGTGGTATCAGGGGATATTGGTCTGTACCTGGTAAATTTCGAATGAATGTGCGAGAAAACGTCATTCGAGCAAGACACCTGGTCACAAAGGCTACTCACTGTTCTGCCCTGCGAGGCAGCGGAGGTTGTTGGACGACTCAGCAAGGAGGACGCAGACAACTATGAGAAGGTCATGGCTTGCCTTCTAAGAAAGTATAGACTTTGCGCAGAGGCTTTTAGACAAAGATTTCGGGGCGCTAAAAAGTCTAAGAGCGAGAGCTATCCTGACTTTCTGTACAAAATGAGAGCAAATTTGACAGAATGGCTAAAAAGCACCAAGTCATACAGTGACAGGAACGCTGTAGTGGAGAGGATTCTATTAGAACAGTTTTTGAACTGTCTCCCAGAGCAGGATAAAAACTGGTTACTCGACTGGGGTGACATAAGTTCTGCGACGAAAGCAGCAGAACTTGTCGAAGAGTACGCATCACACAGATATTATAGCAGCAACCTGGGAGCCGATAGAACCTATAATTTCAAATCAAACACGAATAAAGGTTATGGGAAACATTTTTCGAGTTTTCGAAATGAGAAAAGAAAAAGAAAGGTCCCGTCTGGCAAATTTCAGAAGAAGGAGGATAGTGAACCAAGTGAGGAGGGGCAAAACCCGGGACAAGCGAAGAATGCTTTTAAAGTTAAGAAGCCGTTCACTTGCTTCAGATGCAATGAGACTGGTCACATAGCAGCGAACAACCGAGGCTGCAGTTTTGGGAAAACTCCCTAAATCTTATCCGTACTTGTTCTCAAACAAGTCGGATATGTTATTGCGAGAGGAGGGCATTCTTTTCGATGACAGGGTAGTACAAGCATTAACCCATTCAAAAACACGAAAATTGGCAACTCACTTGCTATAGAGGAAGTGCGTGATACAAAAGTGGTGAAAACGACGGAAAGCAGTTCAGACAACCGTGATAGCGAGACACTTGAGTTCCATCACTCAGAGAAGGAATCTCGCGAGTATGCGTTACTTTCGCCAGCATCAAGCAGGTTAACTTTACTTAGGGTAGCTTGGCTACTGAGCAGTTAGAGGAGGATACCGCCATTCAGGAAATCAGAGAGCATGTCGAGAGCGAGGCCTTGGCCGGTCTTGAGGTAGAGACCGATTCAAAAGACGGTACTTGCGGGGATGAGGTGGGTGCCAGCAGCCCTATTGGGCTCAGCAAGGAGCTGGAAACCATCCTCATGCCTCGAAAGGACGCTTCAACACCGTCAAATGTAGGCATGGTTAGCGCAGTGGCTGGTGAGAGCAAGAACGCCATGCTTCAGCAGTGCAGTGATACCATCAAGGTGCTTCGCAAACATCGCAGAAAAGGAACGAAGAAGTGTAAGCGTTCATCACTGCGTAAGCCTAGGACAGGTCCCACCCAGTCGCAAGAAAGACACAAAGGGTAGGCCGTTAATCCGTTTCAAGAAACGTCAATGGTGACGTTCATGGAGGCACAAGCGGCGAGCCAGGTGTAGAGGGGGGAAACAAGGTGCGTTACCCCAACGAAACGCGCAGTTGAGTTTGGCGACTTCGGAAAAGCAGCCTTGCCCGAAGGGTCAAAATCGAAAGGGCAGAGTGGCTAAATACCACGTAGGGGTGAACACAAACAGAAAATGTCACAGGCTTCCCCCCTGTTTCTGGCATCCCTTGCACATTCCTGAGTGGAGCCAGCCGAAGGGCCGAATGAGGTATAACAGCAGGACAATCCATAGTGTTTGTGCGTGTTGTAGCCGCTGGCGTGCTTGAAAACCGCCGGGACCGTGACCCCATCGTGTGCGATTAAAAGAACCATGAGAAAAGAGGGTGGTCAGTATGAGTAACTTTTGCACAGGCGGGTTAAATATTGTTACTCAGTGTTGCATTGGAGATGCAGATTTCAGCCAGTTTAATTTTGTAAGTTACGTGATGTGGAGTAAATTTTTCAAAAGGAAAACCGCTGAATTAAAGGCTGAAAATTGAAGTTAGTTTAATCATGAGAGCGAAAATTTGCATTACGTAAAAACCGAGAAATATGTTATTTTTGTAGTTTTTTTCAAAGGTTTAGTGTAATATCGTATGCCTTCACTGCCTTGGGGATGTGGCGTGGATGAGCATTTGAGGAAGATGTTAGCAGAAACCGAATGATTTCGTAAATTGATTAAGCTTGGCGTGACACGATGTTGTTACGCGCTATGAGATTTGAGAGTCATTGGGGCACGGTTTTTGCATAAAACCTATTCAATTGCTTTTTAGGTGTTTTTACCTAGGACTATTTTTCTGTTGTACACAGAGTTTTACAACGTAACGTAAGAAAAATTACACAAACTGTGAGGGATTATGCGTTTTGTTAATAGTGCCGTGCATTTTACAGCGCTGTAGGAATTATAATTGAAAACGCTCAGGAGAGCTCAGTGGTTTATTTTCAAATCAAACGTGTTGGCATAGGCAGGTAACTTTAACCCATTGAACCTGCTAGAAGGCACTGTTTGTTTCTTATGTTTTGTTGCTTTGCTTTGAAGAATGGTTGACGAGTGATTATATGAGTGGATCATTAAACTTTCCCTAAACGTTGAGATAGACCGTTAGGTCACAGCGTAGGTTAAGGTTTTGGTGGACTGGTGAGCTTAATGTCTCAGTAGTAGACAATTATTGACGGCCGTATACAAAGACGGACGTTAGGACAATTGTAGCGCTCACTCGATACGAGTTTGTTCAGCATCCGCGTGCTTGACCGATGCTCTCCGCGGGACAGAACTGATGAAAGTGGTCAGCAATGAAAAGGAAATTGAGGCCTTGGTGTCGTATCATGTCAAGACGACAGTGGTAATGAGGAAAGATGCGCTCTACTTGAGCCAGAATTTGGGCTCTCGTGAGATAACGTACTGCGCTTCAGGAAAGGAGTGCGCTTGCACTGTGTAGGCCATTCGTCAGTTGCAGTGTTATCTCAGAGCTACTAAATTTAAAGTAGAGACAGACCGTTTTCCCCTTACTTGGCTGCAAACCGTGACATCAAAGAACAGTCGCCTTGTGAGGCGGAGCTTGATTCTTCAAAAATATCATTTTGACATTAGGTAAAAGAAGGGCAAATTGAATGGGAACGCTGACGCGCTCAGCCGCTCTTTCTAAGCCATTCTGGGGTGCTCTTGATGTATCAAAATTGATATTTTAGTTTTGTGCATCTTATTATGTGAATTGTGTAAGGTAGCACGTCTGGTTTCTCAGCGCAAATGAGTCCTGAGAGTTCTGAGTGTGAGCTTTTCGTAAAGCTAGTAAAGAAAATTGGTTTGCCATTCCTCTCTTGGCTTGGTTTGTTCGAAGGGGGCCGAGTGCTTGCTTGTGCATGTGGTCGAGTTTCAGAGATGCTGTTGAAGATTCGGCAATTACCCAGACCATGCCGTAAGCGAAGGCCAGTTCCTGGCATTCAACTACGGACCCTTTCGTCATCCCTGCGAGCAGCAGCGGTGATTGCTGCCCTCCGTGACTCATCTGGCGAGGGGGAAGCTCTTATGGCCGTCGTCAAGAGGCGGCATGCTGTCGCTGAGAAGCGTAGCCGGGCAGCGCTCCCACGCCTGGAACCCCAGTTTTCTCGGAACAAGCATCCAGAGCTGACGGGGGAGCGGCGCTCTTTTTAATCCTCAAACAAGTAGCCGACTGGCCGGCTGCCTATGCCCGCCAGGTATTGTCCCTGCTAGCCGGAGGATGAGACGTCGTGTCGCCATGACGCCGTAAGCCGTTCCAGAGAGGACAACCAAGACAGCATTTTCCTTGGAAGAAACCGTGGCCGCCGCCACAAATTGCCCTGCTAATTGAGTGGACAGATCGGCGGACTGTTTGATGTATGCTGTCAGGAGCTTGGGACCCCTCGACCAGCGGCACACACCCAGATCCCCTCTGGCACCACGTTGCAGTGCAGTGATCACGACTCAATATTAGATGTTCACGTGGGCCGTGCATGCTCGTACCCCTCGCCTGTTGTGTGTGTGTGATTGGTGTTCCACTCAAGAAGGAGGAGCCCGACAGGGCTTATAACGATGCCGCAGAGTGCGGGACGTCGCTCTGGACCATGTAACGGTTCAACCACCACGCTCGTGGTTTGTGAACTCCTAACCTCATGCTGTAAATAATTGTAAATAATGCCATAATGCTGTTTGTTTTTCGTATCCCCATTTTGTCAGCGTTCGTTTCTTCAACCCGAAGCTACACCACGCTACCACAAGAGACCGGGCAGCCCCCGATCCGCCACAACTGGTGATCAGCGCTAGGATCCGAAGCGACTACTGGTGAACAGCGCTGAGATCCGCAACAATGTCTTGATTGCAAATATACTTTATTGCCTGATGCCCGTATACACTTTATTCCTCGTTGCTCATCCGAGGCTTGGCTGTGATCAATAAGCAGGCCGCAGCACTTTGTTCTGCAAAAACAAGGAATATTCAGGAATTACTGCAGATAATAAATAAACAAAATAGCTTTAGTAGTAGCATAAACATTGCAGATGCTTTTGATAAGACAAGGAAAACCATTCATCACCACTGCACAATTAATGCACGTAGATACATAGATATGTGGGGTTTAACGTCCCAAAACCACCATATTGTCACGAGGTTGTGATACACGCAGCACTTGAGAGGAAGCACGCAGGAGTCAGGGCGGTGTCAGGCGAACTGTTTATTGGGCGAACTTGTGCCCAGCGAAACGGGGCCAAACACAACTCATAGCAACAGCGGCGTGAACAGTCGTCGGCCGACGGAAAAAAAGAAAAAGACCCCCAGTGGCGCACTGCGCTGGCTTTTTATACACGCGTCGTAACGCGTTCCAGAGTGGCATACAAGATAAACGCGGCCTACGTTGCGCTTAACAGAAAGTGATAGCGTCTTCCTTCGTAAACCAAAAGAACCGCACGTGTCAGTCTTTTTATACACGCGTCGTAACGCGTTCCAGAGTGGCATACAAGATAAACGCGGCCTGCGTTGCGCTTAACAGAAAGTGATAGCGTCTTCCTTCGTAAACCAAAAGAACCGCACATGTCACTACCCCCCTCTGAAAAAGCATCGTCCCGATGCTAAAGACAGAACATAAGAGAGAGTACATGCAATAAATTACATTAACAATGCGTCACAGCTAATCAGCGCGCGTAATAAGGTTTAAGTCGCACCACGTGTACGACTTCGGGTCGTGCACGGCGTCGTTGGGATGACGTTAAGCCATCGGGCACGACCTCATAGTCCAGTTCACCACGACGTCGGACTACCTTGTAGGGTCCAAAGTAGCGTCGCAGGAGCTTCTCAGACAATCCCCGTCGTCGTATTGGCGTCCAGACCCAGACAAGGTCGCCGGGTTGGTATTCGGTGTGGTGTCGTCGAAGGTTGTAGTGGCGCCTGTCGACCGTCTGTTGGCTCTTGATACGCAGGCGGGCTAGCTGTCGAGCTTCTTCAGCGCGATCCAGGTAGCTGGCGACATCGAGGTCTTCTTTGTCGGTGCCGACCGGTAGCATGGCGTCAAGCGTCGTTGTTGGGCTCCGTCCGTAGACGAGCTTGTATGGAGCAAACTGCGTCGTTTCCTGCACGGCCGTGTTATACGCGAAGGTTACATACGGGAGTATGGCGTCCCACGTCTTGTGCTCGACGTCCACGTACATGGCCAGCATGTCGGCGATGGTCTTATTTAGACGCTCGGTGAGGCCATTCGTCTGTGGGTGATACGCGGTGGTTCGGCGGTGGCTTGTCGGACTGTACCTCAAGATCGCTTGCGTTAGGTCAGCCGTAAAGGCCGTACCTCTGTCGGTGATGAGGACCTTGGGGGCTCCATGGCGGAGGACGATGTTCTCAATGAAGAACTTGGCGACCTCGGCGGCAGTGCCCTTGGGCAAGGCCCTTGTTTCGACATAGCGGGTGAGGTAGTCAGTCGCTACGACAATCCATTTGTTGCCAGAAGTTGACGTCGGGAACGGCCCCAGTAAGTCCATGCCGATTTGTTGGAATGGCCGTTGAGGTGGTTCGACGGGTTGCAGAAGTCCGGCTGGCCTAGTTGTCGGCGTCTTGCGTCGCTGACAGTCTCTGCATGTTTTTACGTAGTGGGCGACGTCGGCAGTGAGGCGAGGCCAATAGTACTTCTCTTGTATTCGTGACAGTGTGCGGGAAACACCAAGATGTCCGGCTGTCGGGTCGTCGTGTAATGCTTCCAAAACCTCTGGACGTAACGCTGAAGGTACCACGAGGAGGTGGTCGGCGCGGAGCGGCGAGAAGTTCTTCTTCAGGAGGACGTTGTTTCGCAGGAAAAACGAAGCCAGTCCTCGGCGGAATACTTTCGGCACGTCGGCGGTCTTGCCTTGCAGGTAGTCCATGAGGATCTTGAGCTCTGGGTCAGCTCGTCCGAGGCTTGGCTGTGATCAATAAGCAGGCCGCAGCACTTTGTTCTGCAAAAACAAGGAATATTCAGGAATTACTGCAGATAATAAATAAACAAAATAGCTTTAGTAGTAGCATAAACATTGCAGATGCTTTTGATAAGACAAGGAAAACCATTCATCACCACTGCACAATTAATGCACGTAGATACATAGATATGTGGGGTTTAACGTCCCAAAACCACCATATTGTCACGAGGTTGTGATACACGCAGCACTTGAGAGGAAGCACGCAGGAGTCAGGGCGGTGTCAGGCGAACTGTTTATTGGGCGAACTTGTGCCCAGCGAAACGGGGCCAAACACAACTCATAGCAACAGCGGCGTGAACAGTCGTCGGCCGACGGAAAAAAAGAAAAAGACCCCCAGTGGCGCACTGCGCTGGCTTTTTATACACGCGTCGTAACGCGTTCCAGAGTGGCATACAAGATAAACGCGGCCTGCGTTGCGCTTAACAGAAAGTGATAGCGTCTTCCTTCGTAAACCAAAAGAACCGCACGTGTCAGTCTTTTTATACACGCGTCGTAACGCGTTCCAGAGTGGCATACAAGATAAACGCGGCCTGCGTTGCGCTTAACAGAAAGTGATAGCGTCTTCCTTCGTAAACCAAAAGAACCGCACGTGTCAATATGATTATAAGAGACACCGTAGTGGAGGGCTGCGGAAATTTCGACCACCTGGTGTTCTTCAACGTGCACCCAAATCTGAGCACACGGGCCTACAACATTTCCGCCTCCATCAGAAATGCAGCCGCCACAGCCGGGATGTGAACCCGCGACCTGCGGGTCAGTAGCCGAGTACCTTAGCCAGTAGACCACGGCGAGGCAAAATTAATGCCTGTAGCCTTGTAAGTGCTCTGTAAAGTACTTGTTTGCAGCGGCTGTTTTTAAAAACTCAAATTTCGTCCAACCACCAATAATGATAACTGTCAACACTGCCTCGCAACCTTCCTGGTGCACATCACATTTGATTGTGCCATTGTAGTCCCTCGATGGTATATGTTGTCACTTGCTGCCTGCTTGCACATGACCGCATTTCAAAATTTAAAGCTTTTGACTCTTATATAACTGAATTGAAGCAGATACCTTGCAGTGCTGCCTGAACTACGCTGAGTACACTGACAGTAGACTTGTGCAGTATATATAATATAGTTCCGGGCATAACTGTTTTATTAGGCATATTGTCACGATGAGTCACAAGTACTGGGAGATATATTGAACAACCGGGTAGCTAGCTCTAGGACGATGCGTCAGTCGTGGCTGGCTCTCGAGCCGAGAAGAGACACGCAATTCTTCTTCCTTTCCTCCAGATGGTAGAGCCGCTCTTGCAGTCGACCCACTACGTGTGGGTGGCATTATCCCCCCTTTCGAAAAGAAAAAAAAAGTCCCAAAAGGGGGAAAGAAAAGTACATAGCACCACCACGATGTTACGACATAGGCACGTGGAAAAAAAGAAATTGGAAATTCGGATAAAGTAAAAATAGAAATGAACGAGCGTGCCAATATAGGAAAAATCAGTGAACGAAGAAGCAAGTTCACAAAAATAAATAAATAACACAAAGAACGCTGTACGGCAAGAAAAAAGTTATGAACAACGCGCAATAAATGGTTTCATGCGCAACACATGAACGACATCCGACCTCGGTCGTGTCCTACTCCGTGCCTGCGATGTTGAGTCCGGAACCACTTCATAGTTCACGTCACTGACGCGACGTAACACTTTATAAGGGCCAAAGTACCGGCTCAGTAACTTTTCACTAAGGCCACGGCGGCGGACGGGCGTCCACACCCAAACTTGGTCTCCGGGGTTGTAAAATACTTCACTGTGGCGGATGTTATAGCGCCGTGCGTCTGCCTGCTGTTGCTGGCCGATGTGTAGTCGCGCGAGCTGCCGGGCTTCCTCAGCACGCTCTGCGAATTCATCGGCGTCAGTTGTCAACTCGTCTTCGTCTTGACACGGTAGCATAGAGTCCAGCATGGTCTGCACTTCGCGGCCGTAGAGAAGCCGAAATGGCGTGAATCGCGTGGTCTCTTGCACGGCGGTATTATACGCGAAGGTCACGTAAGGTAAGATCCGGTCCCATGTTTTGTGCTGTACGTCGATGTACATTGAGATCATGTCTGCAATGGTCTTATTCAGTCGCTCGGTAAGTCCGTTGGTTTGCGGGTGGTACGCAGTTGTCTTTCGGTGTCTGGTGTTGCTCAGTTTGAAAACCTTGTCCATAAGCTGCGCCGTGAATGCCGTCCCTCTGTCCGTTATTATAGTGGAAGGAGCACCGTGTCGTAACACGATGTGGCGCATGAAAAATTGTGCTACCTCAGAAGCCGTGGCTCGTGGGATCGCCTGCGCCTCAGCGTAGCGTGTCAGATAGTCGGTCGCGACGATCACCCATTTGTTGCTGTCCACAGATAGGGGGAATGGCCCGAGAATGTCCATGCCGACTTGGTCGAACGGCGTGCAGGGTGCTTCAATCGGCTGAAGCAAACCAGCTGGCTTAACAGATGGTTGCTTTCGACGCTGACATTCCCGACAGCTCTTGACGTACTTCTTGACGCTTGCCGAAAGTCCTGGCCAATAATACCTCTCACTCACTCTGGCAAGTGTCCGTGAGTAGCCCAGATGACCGGATGTGGGTTCGTCATGGCAAGCGAAAAGGACGTCGTCTCGCATGTCTTGAGGAACCACCAGGAGGTAGGTACGGTTGTTCGAACGAGCGTTCTTCTTGTACAGCACACCCTCTCGAAGGCAGAATGACGGCAACGAGCGGGATAAATGACGTGGTATGATTGTGTCCTGGCCCTCTAAATGATCGATGATCGGACGAATCTCTGCGTCATCCCGCTGCAGTTTACTCAAGTCTGATGAGCTAATGGCGCCCAGGAAGCCTTTGTCTTCCTCTGCTTCCTGACTGACGACATGAAGGGGTGCGCATGACAGTGTGTCAGCGTCTTCATGCTTACGGCCGGACTTATGGACGATGGTGACGTCAAATTCCTGCAGCCGCAAGCTCCACCGTGCTAGCCGTCCTAAAGGGTCGCGCAGGCTTGCCAACCAGCAGAGGGCATGGTGGTCCGTCACTACCTTGAAGGGACGACCATAAAGGTACGGGCGAAACTTGGTGATTGCCCACACGACTGCGAGGCACTCTTTCTCCGTAGTGGAATAATTCGCCTCGGCACGGGATAGAGAGCGGCTGGCGTAGGCTATCACCCTTTCGATGTCGTCTTGACGCTGAACGAGCACTGCACCAAGCCCAACGTTACTAGCGTCAATATGGACCTCCGTGTCAGCATCATCGTCGAAATGAGCGAGAACGGGTGCTGATTGCATGCGCTGTCGCAGTTCATCAAAAGCTGCTTGTTGCTCGTTTTCCCAGACAAACGGCGTGTCGTCCCTTGTGAGACGAGTCAGAGGTTCTGCTATCTGTGAAAAGCCATGAATGAACCGGCGATAGTAGGCGCACAAACCAAGGAAGCGCTGGACGGCTTTCTTATCGACAGGAGCTGGTAATTCGGCAACAGCGGCAAGCTTGTCTGGATCGGGCCGGACTCCTTCAGCGCTAACTACATGTCCAAGAAATTTCAGTTCTTCATAGCCGAAGTGGCACTTCTGTGGCTTTAGAGTGAGGTCCGCCGATCGGATAGCCTCCAGCACGCTGCGCAGGCGCTGTAGGTGCTGCTCGAACGTGGCAGAGAAGACCATCACATCATCAAGGTAGACAAGACAAGTCTGCCACTTGAGCCCTGTGAGGACAGTGTCCATCATTCGCTGGAAAGTTGCCGGCGCTGAACACAAGCCGAAAGGGAGTACTCGAAATTGGTATAGGCCGTCTGGGGTCACGAAGGCTGTCTTTTCGCGGTCTCGCTGATCTACCTCGATTTGCCAGTACCCGCTTTTGAGGTCGAGAGAAGTGAAATAATGGGCACGACGAAGTCTATCCAGCGAATCGTCGATACGCGGTAGCGGGTACACATCCTTTTTGGTCACGTTGTTGAGCTTTCGGTAATCGACGCAGAAGCGTAGCGATCCGTCTTTCTTTTTAACAAGCACGACTGGAGATGACCACGGGCTGTTGGATGGTTCGATAACGCCATCGTCAAGCATCTCGCGAACTTGCGTACGTATCGCTTCACGTTCTTTAGCCGACACGCGGTAGGGGTGCTGGTGTATTGGGCGTGCGTCCTCGTACGTGATGATCCTGTGCTGAGTGATGGACGTCTGGCGGATCTTTGAGCAACTTGCGAAGCAAGACCTGTACTCGAACAAGAGCGCTCGCAGCGCAGTCTGGTTATCGGTGGACAGATCAGGATTGATGTCAATGTTGCTCATTGATGTGTCTGCGTTATCCACTATTTCTGACGTGGGACAGTTGGTTACGTTTGCTACTTCGTGGGCAAACGCTATCGAAGTGCCACGGAAAAGGTGTCGATGCTCGTTGCTAAAGTTGGTAACGAGCAATTCAGATCGGCCGTCGCGAACGTGAATTACACTTCTCGCTACACATATGCCTTGCTGCAGGAGGTGTTCTAAATTTGTCTCGGCCACCACATCGCCATCGCTCAAACCACAGCATCTTACGTCGACTAGAACACTGGCTCGGGGAGGAAGCGTCACGCTCTGTTCAGAAATACGGAGTACGTCGACACGCATTCCGTCATCCTGCACGTTGATTGCTCGCTGGGCTGAGAACGTAACGCGGCGCTCTTGCAGATCAATGATAGCTCCATTTTCCTGTAGAAAATCAACTCCCAGAATGACGTCACGGGAGCATTCACGTAGAACAAGGCAGCTTGCTACGAATGTGTACCCTTGAATCTGTACTCTAATTGTGCAGGCACCCAGTGGAGTTACGACATGGCCACCAGCTGTCCGAATCTGCGAGTTATGCCACGGCGTGATTACTTTCTTCAGCTGCGTTGTCAGTTTCCCGCTCAGTATGGAATAGTCTGCGCCGGTGTCCACTAACGCATTAACTACACAACCATCAATTGTTACTGCTATGTCGAGTGAAAGCCGGCTATCCTTTGCAGCAGCAGGTGATGTCGGACCAGTTTCTGTACGGTTCTGCGTCAATAGGAGGTCTTCAGCGCTTCGACGTTCAGCGACCCCGCCCCCAGAGGTCGCTTCGGCTAGTTTTCCCGGCGGGGGCTGGGAGATCGTGCGGTAGAATACCGCTGGGGCATTGATGAAAATCGCCTCGGTGATGGCGAGCGCGACTGGCGCCCGGCAGACGGTGGTTCATGCTGCTGGGAGAGGTAGTTTTGGATGTCGCGTGGTCTCTGACCGTAACGGGGGGGCGGCGAGTACGCAGAGAAGCCGCGAAGCCCAAGACGGCGATAAGCACACTGGCAGTACAAGTGATCAGCTTCTCCGCAATGAAAGCATAGAGGCCGGTGATCGGGTGTGCGCCAGACATCAGACTTCCGAGGATACGAGTGCCGATCGTCGATGTACTGGACCGGTTGTACCGAACGATGGGCAACAGAAGCACCACGGCCAAAGGGCAGGGGCGGTGGCGTGTACGTGCCTTCGTAGTATGGCATGTGCTGCGCTGACTCGAGTGAAACTGCAGGGACAGGATGAACGAACAAGGGCGGCGATGCAGCAGGGCGTTTCAGGGCTTCCGCGTAGGTTGTCTTACGGTGGTATTCAGCAGGAGCTGGCGCAGCTGTGTCAGGAGGCAAGGTGTCCCGGAGGGCCTGGTGCAGCTCATCTTTGATGACGGTTGCAATAGAGCTAACCGTAGGATTAGGTGTTACACCAGCCTTTTGCAACTCCTCACGTACGATATTACGGATGAGTTCACGTAAGGAGTCATTGCTGGTCCCAGCGGCGGCGAAAATGTCAGCAGAGGACATGCCTCTGACTTGCCTGTCGTATTGGTTTGATCGCTGCTGTAGCATTTTTTCCATTGTCACGGCTTCAGACAAGAACTCCGCGACCGTCTTCGGAGGGCTTCGCACGAGGCCGGCGAAAAGCTGGTCCTTGACACCACGCATCAAGTGACGCAACTTCTTGTCCTCCGTCATTCTTGAATCTGCCCGTCGGAAGAGACGCGTCATGTCTTCGACGTACGCCGTCACAGTTTCGTTTGGCGACTGGACGCGGGCAAGAATAGCTCGTTCAGCTCTTTCTTGGCGGTCAGCACTGGCATATGTCTGCAGAAGTCTACGAGAGAATTCTGGCCACGTCGTCAGCTGCTCCTCTCGATTTTGATACCACGTGCGAGCCCCGTCTTCGAGATAGAAGTAGACACGACCCAGTTTCGCCGCGTTGTCCCACTGATTCAAGTTGGCTACGCGCTCGAAGTCCGCCAACCAGTCCTCAACGTCTTCGCTCTCCGTACCATGGAACGTCGTCGGTGCCCGTGGGCTTTCCAACGTATATCGGTTCGACGACGTGCTTCCCGTGCCGGTTGGCAAGGTTTGTACCGAAGTGCTGGTCATGTTTGTTGACGTGGTGGTAGCAGTATCGTTGACTTCCGGAGGCAATCCCCTGATTCGGCGGCTCGTCCGATGCACGGGAGTATTGACTGGCACTGGACTCGTATTACGGCTTCCTGGGGGGGTCTGCAGCATCCGTGAGACTACCCAGCACCTTCCACCAGTTTGTCACGATGAGTCACAAGTACTGGGAGATATATTGAACAACCGGGTAGCTAGCTCTAGGACGATGCGTCAGTCGTGGCTGGCTCTCGAGCCGAGAAGAGACACGCAATTCTTCTTCCTTTCCTCCAGATGGTAGAGCCGCTCTTGCAGTCGACCCACTACGTGTGGGTGGCAATATACAAGGGTTTTAGCTGTGCTTCTTGCATGACACGCTATAGCTATAAGAAGTACGTTTGGCATGTACTTCGCAAACTCTGAATTACCTTAGCAATTACCAGCTGGTAATCGCAATAGCCTCCCTAACCAAGATGACCTACAGCAGCATGGCAGCCCCCATACAACCCAGACCATCTGCTTTCATCCAAATTTGTGCTTTTCACTGGTGCTCTACCCAGACAGCAAGAAATAAGCAGTATAACCTGTCATCACTTAGTCTCATCTAAACCTGAGGACAAGTCATCAGGGCCCCGCCGCGGTGGTCTAGTGGCTAAGGTACTCGGCTGCTGACCCGCAGGTCGCGGGTTCAAATCCCGGCTGCGGCGGCTGCATTTCCGATGGAGGCGGAAATGTCGAGGCCCGTGTGCTCAGATTTGGGTGCACGTTAAAGAACCCCAGGTGGTCAAAATTTCCGGAGCCCTCCACTACGGTGTCTCTCATAATCATATGGTGGTTTTGGGACGTTAAACCCCACAAATCAATCAATCAACAAGTCATCAGGTATCTTTGGCGTGGGAAAAATACAGTCATCTAATAACCCAGGGATCCAGCTGTACACAATAAACAAAGCTGGTGTAGCCAACGTGCCTAGTAAGACCCCTTTGTGCTCATAACTACTGCACCGACCAAAACACATCTATCCACCTTGTACGTTTACCTTAAAGCAAACAAATGCAGCACAACCACTCGTAGACTGCTTTGCATAAAACTGATTACCGCAAGCTGTTCTTATGTGCAGCATTTTTTTCTTGTTTTGATTCAAAAATAAAACATAACTGAGCTCGTAATATATATACATAATTATATTCTAAGTAAGATTAACTATAAAAAAAGCATAAGTATAAACGTTACCACTTTCTATTTCTTACAAAAGAACACAGGAAGGCTTGTAAAGAAGTTATGCCATAAACATAAAGGTGGCAAGGACAAAAAGAGTGATAGCTCGGCTGTATGATGAAAAACGATAAACATTAAGTTTTTGCTTGCCTTGGACACAGTAAATTTTGCATTGGCAAAGTGTAACCACTCGCCAATCGCTTGACTGATCTCAGCATCTGTTGCCTTGCGTGTTGTACGTACAGCAGCTGGAAATAATATGCATAGCAACCAGGACTTTTTTTTTTTTTTCATGAACAGTAATAAGTACACTAGGAAATAAAAAAAGTTGCGTCCCCTTACCAAATACAAGACGAACTATGTTGAGCTTTGCTGCCCGTCTTTTGCCTTTTCTTCCAGTATAGCTGTACAGTACCGCTACACTGTCATGAAGAAGCCTCTTCATTACTCTTTTTGTGGTCTTGCTTATGTCACAACCTCCAATTTGGCCCAGTTCTTTTATCTTGAATGAAAAGATGTTGAAAGAGATTCACACAATACTCTTGTGGTCCTGGAGAAATGTCAGTAATTTTGAAGCAGCACATTATGTTATTGTTGAACCAGCTTGCAGCACCTGCAATGAACAGCAACACTTACCAGTGCAGCAAAAATGACGCTGTTTTCGAGGCTAGCTTCAAGTGTTCTCAATCCTTCCTCAGTTGTAGCAGGGTAGAGGGGCATTTCATTTACATCCATGGCATGTTCAACTGTGGTGTCTTGATTTAGGCGATGCTCAATTTTTGTCAGAACTGCACTTTGTGCAGCTAGCTACATTTTTAAATGCTCAACCTGCGTGAGCACTTTTGCAAGAACTGATGGAAAGAAAAAATGTACAATACTATTGCACTCTCATGTCAATTTTTGAACAAAGGAAAGGCACAGCATATTACCACAGAAAAAGAAAGAAAATAAAGTTTGACAGATCGGCTGCTGATGCTTGCACTTGAATAAACGGTGAATGAGACAATTGGCTCTTGATTAGACTAGATTAATGTAAACTATTACACAAAACAAACGAATGAGTGAAATTAACTGCTATACTAAGCAACAACTTTTCTTGGTACTGCACGGAAATCTACAGAGGAGGAGTTTCTGCACATGTAGCACTACGCGAAGTAGTCCGTTTAGGTGTGCGTCTCTTAACGCCATACCTGCCAACCTCGCAGCATCAACATTCGGGAGACCGCAGGGGGGGGGGGGGGGGTTGCATAGCGGAAGTTATTGTGACTGGAGACTGACATCAGGGAGGGGTAGGGATGTTTATTTTGAGCTGCTGCTTGAACCAAACTTCTTTACTTGTGAAGGCACCAGGCAGTTGCGGACTTCGCAAGCCTCAAAAAGTTGTCAGAATACACCTGCTCAAAACAACGTTCAGTTTGGTGACTCTTCACGATGAGGAGGTCACCTAGAGTCTTGTTTGAAAGCGAAGACCGAAATTCAGTTCTCGTCTTCTTAACCATGCTAAATATCCTCTCACATTCAGCATTGCTGTGTGGAATGGCAAGCAGCTGCAGCATCACCTTTGACAGTCTACTAAATTTCACTTCTCCATCAACGCTAGTGATTTTTCCTACTTCTGACTACTGAACATCAATCCTCTCTTCACTTAGAATGTCCTCAGAAATACGGTGTGCCTGCAATTCCGTAAATTCGACTTCAAGAGCATCGAAAGCTTCTACTCTTGACTCATTCTTCCCCTGGGGCAGAATTTGTGAGAAGGACTCAACGAAGAAGCGAAGGCTTGTGAAAGATGCGTCGTTCAATAACTTCAAATTAGCGACTTCCGCTTTATTCAAGGTTTCATTCTTCAGTGGAAATTTGTGCCGTATATAGTCACATGTGACAGTAAAGTACTTCTGAACAGTAGAAAAAAGCTCCTGCTTCTCACTGGCACGCAGTCCTTCCACAACAGACAATGTGCAGCTCCCGAGGACAAGATCTTCGTTGGCTTTTTGGTTCTTTAGATCTTGATAGGGAACCTCTAGTGGCGAAGAGCAGGCCTTAATGGCAGAGGGATTGACAAACCTAGCCAAAAGGTCCCTTAGGAACTGCATCAAGAGGGACTGTAGCAGATAAATTTGAGGTGCCTGTGACTGAAGTTGGGCGTTGACTTTGTCAAACACAGGGATGACACTCTTCAAGAAAAGTCCATAAGCGAAGTTTACATCAGAGGTCAGAAAGTACAAAAGCCGTTCCTCACGGGTCAAACTGGCATGTCCAGTACTTTCAGATGAAACTTCACTTTATTTGCCGGGGTTGCATAGATCTTGCCTCTTGGCTCCTTCCGTTTTTGGTGATCTCGCTGGACTTCGTCGCGCACATCTGCCGAAGCTGCAGCTGTCTTGGGGATCTGGTACGACCCCAGAAAGCTTGGGCGCTGCTGGCTTTTCGACTTTGTCTGTCTCATTTAAAAAGAAGCTGACCAAGGGCTGCCACTGCTCCAGCAATCTGGTGAGACACCTTCCAAGTGATAGCCACCGCGTTGGCACGTGTTTCAAAATTTTCCGCACCTCCGTGTTGTGCATCCCTTGAAATTCAACAAGCCTGTCTTTCCGCTTGGCGCTCTTCTCAAGGTAGTAGAAGATGTCCACGAGCACCTCGTCGAATTTCGCAGGTAAGCATGCGGCTCCTTTCTCGGCCGCAAGATTTATAAGGTGGCACGGGCAGCCAACGACTATCAAATTATCTTGGGCTTCTTTTAGCACAGCTGCCACGCCGTTTTTTTTTGCCCGATCATCACATTGGCATTGTCGGCAGAAAATGCGATGCAGTTCTCAATCCGTATACCACGCGATTTGAGCGCGTCCAGAACGAGGTTTCCAATCCTTCGTCCGGTGGCCTCTCCATGTAGTTCCTGCAAACAAAGCAGTCGGCTTTCCACGTTTCGCGATTCCTCGACGTAGTACGTTGCCACGATTGGGTACATTTGCGACCCGCTGTCGTTGCTTCCGTCAACTGCGATTGCGAAAGCATGACGTTTCAGAGCTTCCGCCATTGTGTTTCCGGTATAAGCAGCCATTTCTCCGACGATGGCAGTGGTTTTCGTAAGTCCGCACCCGTACCACTTCGCGTCCTCGCACTTCGGGAGCATTTTCCGAAACAACGGCCCTGCATGATCACTAACGCTTAGCGGCAAGTTGTGTTCCACAAGGAATCCCGGGAATAGACATTCTGCGCGGTTCGCACTGTCTTCGCAGCTCTTTTGGAAAAAGCTACCGATGTTGCCTTGCCCTTTCGCAGCACGAACGTAGTTCTGATGCTTCTGTGAAGCGATATGCACCTTTATATTGGCCTTCTCGCCAAGCGACACGCTCACATCACAGGCGCACGTGGTACAGAATCCGTACTTGTCACCTTTCCGCGAAGTCACAAAGCACGGAAACTTAGCTGTGTATGAGTCCAGAAACACTTGCAAGTACTTCTTCTTTGATTTTGACGCCGCCATCGACCTTCGAACGGAACTTTCGAGACACACAACCCCCACAATCAGAGCAGACGGCGTAGGCGTAGCGTACAAAATGCGGGGGCCAAGACAGAGAAGAAGTTCTGGCTAGGCACAATGGAAGCAAGTGAACTGAACGGTGGCCGGAGCGACAAGAATGCGACACGCGGCGCTGTCGACACTGTTTCTCCGAAGCACGCCGATATGGAGAGTGCAAAGCACATTGGGGTCCGCCGGTCTACTGGCCACCCTTTCTTTGGAAAATGGAATGTGCTCGACAGTCTCGCCGTCTCGTTATCGGAGCGCTCGTGAACATACAGCGCCGCAATCTTTTTCCTTTGAGACTACCTTTTCCCTCGTCTTCTTTCGGTACGGCGGCGAGCGCTTCTCGCAGTCAGCCTTCGTCAAGATGCGCAGTGCCAGGAATGTACTCAGCGGTACTCTACAATATGGTTACAATGAAATAGAAGTGTGGTGGCGAGTGCTCTTCCGCAGCACCGCCACTGCCGCAGCAGAAAAGACTGACGTACGCGCATGATCTTAAAAAGAGAGCAAAAAAAAAAACAGCCTCTGCTGTGGTGGCCACTTTTCGGGAGATTCGAGATGACATTCGTACAATCGGGAGATTAGGTCCAAATTCGGGAGAGTTGGCAGGTATGCTTAACGCTATGGAAAGTGACGGGGGCGCACCATCAGCGGTTCATGTATAGACGCAGACGTCGCTTAGCGTTTGAAGTGCACGTAAAAAGGTGGGATTTCTTTGCGCGCTCAGAAATGCGAAGTCAGAACGAATTAGTTAAAGTAAATACAATGTTCCTAATGGTGGGAACTACGACCTGTCTCAAATTGCTCCACGTAGAAAATAAAGGGGGAACTTCTCTCTATATTTCCCGGTGAAAATACGGGCGCTATTGTGGAACTACACTCACCGGCGGTAGGATGCCCGTAATTTTGGCTCTGTAGCTTTCGCTCCAATGCCAAGACACGTTGTCACTGAGTACAGCACATATATACATTTTTTTAACCTCACTATTTTTAAAAAGACCGAGTAAGCTTTCGCTCCAATGCCAAGACACGTTGTCACTGAGTACAGCACATATATACATTTTTTTAACCTCACTATTTTTAAAAAGACCGAGTATGATAGAAATAAGCTTATGCATGTGGCAGACAGCAGATGTGAAAATTGCACAAACACCAGCTATGAAAATGGTTCTAACAAGGGCTGTTGCATTTGGTTGTGTAGTTATTCCTTTGTGACCCGCACTATGATAGGCTGTCTGTAATTGCAAGAAAATTATATGATTTGATGCCAATGTTCCAGAGAAAAAATATAAGTAAGCAGAAGTGTTAGAATAAACTGACATATTTCACAAAAACATATTTCTCACAAAGCAGCATGACAGATGATATACAGCCGTGGAGGGTAAAGGAGAAGTTCAGGGGAAAATAGAAGCTTGAAGACTTGAAAAATTTGCGAACAGGGGGTGTCGTTGGAGCGAACGTTTCGAGAAGCGGATTTGTTTCAGCCTGGCAAACCCTTTCAAAATGTTGACTCCAACAACACCCCGTGTGCAATCATTTCTTCTCTTCACAACTTAAAGGTTATGCAAATCTCACAAGAGTACTTCTGGTCACAATCAAGCCCCATCATTTCTCGATCGCAAAACCGGTGACACAAGAGCGCTTTTGATCGCAAACAATTGGCCAATGCATTGCGTTACAACCTGATTCGAATCGAGTTTGGCGCAGACATCGTACAAATAGCGATCGGACCTGATCGCGTATAAAACTGACTGTACCAGCGTCGTACAAGCAGTTACGATCGCAAAAAGAGCCGATCTGAATAAAGCTTAAGCCAGATCAGGTGCTGCTACTTTGACACCTCCAATTGCGATCAGCCCCTATCGCAACGCGATCCAACTTTCAGATTGCCCGGCGCCAAACTCGATCCGCGGATCGATTTTTGTATCTTCGTGATTTCGACGTACAGAATTGATCAAAATTTCTTAGGCCACTATCCCATGTATTCCTATGGCAGCGGGGCCTGGGAACTATTGACCCCTCCTGTACTTTAGTGTCAGCCACGGCGCGGTACCGCGTGACATTGGTATTACATGCATGCAGTAGTTTCACTTCATCGAGAGTAGCAGCTTTAAAGTGCAATGAACTCATTTATGCTTACCTTCATATATTATCTTCACAAGTGTGAATGAAAAGCGCGCCGGTCTCGTCGACACGATCGTCTACGCTCGTCATAAAAACAGGAGGAAACACGAGCAACACGAGCCAAAAAGACTGCTCCTGCTGCAGACACGACTGCTCCTGCTGCAGCAAAAAAAAAGGCATTTGCAAAACAAAACAGTTCGTCGTTCAATATAGGAAGTTTTCGTTATCTAAATAAAATATGTTTATTTTTTTACAACATCAGTAAACTCACAAGCGCTACCTTCTCAGTGTAGCAAAAACAGAGGTAAAAACGGGGCTGCACCCGTGAAGTGGCTTAAATTGTAAAAAACACGCCTTGTTACAGTAGGTAGAGCCGAAGCTGCGCTAGAGCTGCAATGACCCATTGGCGAAATTAGCATCGTAAAAGATCGTAATGGTAACGAATTTTGATGTGGGGTATCGTCTCGGAACGTATGGAGTGTGTGTGCATCATCTGCAAAACTGTAGGGTTCGTGTTGCGACTTGTATATACACCGGACGCTGACATTCGACGCTCAGTTTGGCCTTCACAGATCCTGAGCCTCTCAGCGCTCGCCTACTGTGCTTTTGATTTTATCGCGGAAGGTGGTTGGTGCGTTGATCGATGCCAACCTGTTTCACCTTACGGCGTGTTGCCTGGAATGTGCTAGCTGTGTTGAGCATGTTACCAATTAGGTTCAGTTCGTGGTGCGGCCCAGCAAGGGTAGCTAGCCCAGCTGCACACTGCCTTTGCGCGCTGTCTTCACGCCTTGCATTCATGATTCACCGAAGCAGTGAAGACGAGAATGTGCCCATTGACCATATTTTTATTTATTTATTTGTTTGTAAAACCCTCAGGGTACACTTGTACATTATAGAGGGGAGGGGCGGAAATACATAGAGGGGAGGGGCGGAAATACAAATGAACAACAAAATAACTACAGGATTATGTAAACACATTTAACATGAAGATATATATAATGATGAAGTTTTGCATGCAAGGAGTACACTTTCTTAAAAGACAACTGAACTAGAACCACAAAGAATACACTAAACAGTCACTAACACTTACGCCAATTAGTACAGTTCACGATTCTGAGTTTATTAGTGCATTCTTAAATCGAGTTGGGTCGGTGATGCTTACTAATGATCCAGGTAGGTTATTCCAATCTATTGACGTCTTAGGGAGGAATGATTGTGAACATGCTAAGGTTTTGTGACGAGGTACGCTGACCTTGTACACGTGATCATGGCGAGCAGAATGGTACGATGCCGGGTGAATCCAAAGTGAGAGAAAGAAAGGATTGTGGTGATAGAGGTATTTAGTGCATAGCCAGAGCAGATTGTGTTAGAACGAGAAATGCGCATCGATTTACATTTTTGTTAATGTTCAGTTCCATGCACCATGTGAGGCACCACCTATATATGTTATTCAAGTCGGATTGAAGGGTTGCTACCTCAGAGGCATCTGTAATTTTGTGATATAAAAGGCAGTCTTCCGCGAATGTTGGTTGCAATGTCATGTCTGTGCACGGATTGACTTCGTCAGGACATTTCCTGACTAGTGTTCAGCTATTTTGACCGAGTGGCCAACTGCATGCAGCTGTACAGCCTACGAGGTGCGTTACTCACACACTTGCGTTACGTCTCGTATATGTAGCTTCCCTGTTGCTGTTCTGGCTAAGGAGTTACGTTAGCGCAGTGCTTTTCATGGGACGTCTCATTTTTGGCCAAATTCATTCGGGCTGTGCTCCAGATGAAATGTAGAAACTAATCTCATCCTAATAACGCAGTGCCTACAATACTGATTGAGTTGCTATATCTCCATAAATTTAACACAATTTCAAGGTGCGCATGACAGAAACGGTGTGAAATCTGGTATTAGCTCTTGTTCAAATATTGTTGCACAAGAGCAGACTGCGCACAGAGAACGTAAAACATGACTGCTCATGTTGAATGTTCTTACTGCTCTGTTATCATTTATGCACTGAAATTTAAACAGCCAGAACTCTTTCACTGTCATGTCCTTATGTTTGGCTTTATATAGTTATAATAACAATATTATCGGGTCATTTACATGCCAAAACCACATATATGAATTTGAGCGCACTGTAGCAGAGATCTTTAGGAATTTCAACTATCTGGTGTTCTTAAACGACATTGCATCGTACAATATTCGGAAAGCTTAACTCGAACGCTCCGCAGCATGTCTTGGGCTGGTTTGACCGAGGCCAGCCGCGAAACACTGGGCACTGTTGCCAAGATAATAGTTTGGTAAGCTTGGATTGTATGTCCGCATGCATGCTAACACCTCAGCAATAAAACTCAAAGCTGTGTGGTGCTGGTTTCAACCAAACTGCTTCAGGACATGTTGTGGAGCATTAGAGCTAAGCTTACTAACGACTGTAAATGGGCCTCTGGCATTTTGCCTGTGTCGAAATGAGCTGTAGCCTTGGCTGCTGATGTTGAGACCATGAATGAACACAAGCCAGAATGAGGAGCATTCTTTACATGCTCGCCCTACCATACTCGTTAGGAACAGTAATTCTTACTGAGATAAGAAATGCTTTGACATGTTAATTAGAAAAGCCGCATAAATTATCTCAGATTCTGGTGGCTGCGGAAACTATACACAATATTTATATATCTTCTAATGCAGTGACATACAAGAATTGGCAAAGCTTGTACTAAGCCGCTCAAGGCTTAAAACAGCAAAACTGGACGATTGTGAAGACTTATCTGGTTGCTTCAAGGCTTTAGCTAGGTGATGCTAGGTTGTTTTTACGTTGATTCTTAGATCAGAGAAGCTCATAGACAGTCGCAGGCACGACACAGTTATTCAAATTCCTGAGACAGAAACTGGCCCTGAAACTGAGCGTCCACACCTCTTACAGATCGACAGGCACGTCTTTAGCGCAGGCTTTTTGTTGCTTCGGGGTATTCTCGCCGCTGCCGCGGCCTTTCTCATTCTCTAGTTTTTTTCTTACACGGGCTGAGGGGTCTTCGACTTGCTGTTGCTTTGAAGCTATTTGTTGGGCTAACTGTTGCATTCATCATTATTAGTGGACCTGTGGGGAGTAGTGAGATTTTCCCAATTTCTATCACACATACCCATCTATGATGATGATAGTTTTCTGGTTGGCTGCACAGAGGCACATACCTATTACAATAATAGTTTTCTGCCACCCACTCGCGATTTCCTAAACAGCTTCGCTGATAGAAGTCTAAAGAATTGCAAAAGTCTGGTGAGGTCATGCTACGATGTAGTGTCTCAACTATGCTAAGTGTCTTGTTTTTTAAGAATTCCCAGAATCTGAACGTCTTCTAAAGTAAGATAGTTAATAATACTTACGAAGCTTCTGGCTATTTTCATTATACCTTGCATTTTGCCCCTCCATGAGTCAAATTTTTGAGCTTGCAAAACATGAATTGGCCCAAAATTAAAGTAATTATCTGCAGCTTGAATGCGGCCCAAATGAAGTATATGGAGCTTCACCTAAACCGTGAGGTTATATTAATCTGTTCCAATTACTCTACTGTTGCTTAAATAAGGACTAACCCAGGCGTATATAATGTATACCTGCATTGTATTTGTGTATTTCTAATATATATTTAACGTTTCACATACAACAAAGAACGTTATACGTTTCATGTAAAAGCGTTCAGACAATGTTGTTTAAAAACATAAAACGTTTCTTCAACATTCGCAATGAAAATACAATGTTACTTTAATGTATTGTGCTATCTTGGTCTTTCTAGTTAATTCTACCCGTTTAAAGTCTATTTTGCCCTCACTGTCCCTAAACCCCAGTGCTTTAAAAAACCCTGTGCCATCATCCTGAACTATAGGTTGAAGCCCTTTACAGAACATTATCAAGTGTTCGGCAGTTTCTTCTTTCTCTCCACACGCACTGCATACCGTGTCTACCCCTTCGTATTTGGCCCGATATGTCTTTGTTCGCAATACTCCCGTCCTGGCCTCAAACAGTAGAGAACTACCCCAAGTATTATCATAGATCTTTTCCATGGCGATTTCCTGCTTAAAAGTTCGATAAATCTCTAGTGCAGACTTCTCAATCATGCCAATTCTCCACATATCGGTCTCAGCTTTCTTCCCCTTCTTCTTAACCGATAATTCTTTTTGGTTTGGCCCCCTGCTGTTTTCCAAGTGTTTACCAGTCAATTTTCTGGTTCGCTTCCGCCATTTTGTATCGACATTCTTCATGTACAAGTAGCTGAATACCTTCCTAGCCCAACGCTCTTCCCCTATTTGTTTCAATCGCTTCTCAAATTTGATCTTGCTGCTAGCTTCCCTGCCCTCAAATGATGTCCATCCCATATCACCTTGTACTCCCTGATTTGGTGTATTCCCGTGAGCTCCCAAGGCAAGCCTACCTATTCCACGTTGCTTAATTTCTAATCTTGCTTGAACTTCTGATCTCATACACAAGACCGCATTGCTGAATGTCAGACCAGGAACCATGACCCCTTTCCATATTCCTCTCACAACATCATACCTATTGTAATTCCACAGTGCCCTTCCACAGTGCCCCGCCGTGGTAGACTTTTTCGCCCTCTACGGCCATCGCGAAAACGTGAGAGTTTTCGAGGCCTGCTACAGTGTACTAGAAGGGGGCAGTGGAGTGAACGATGTGGCCACGCCGCATCTCGGCAGGTGACAGTAGCGGCGGCGCTGTTGTTTCATGGTACTGAAGATCTCAGGAGGGTCTGCATTGGGAGCGCTCGCGCCGTAGCCTGTGAAAGCGTGTAATTGCTCGTTTTTAGCGCGTTTAATGTATTTCTGAGCCTTTATAAGTGGACTCACCTGCTACGCACCATGGTGCACGAGTGAATATGCAGGCACGCTGAAATTGCATCAATACATTGACTGTTTCAAGGTCCTGTGGACCCACAAAAAAACAAGAAAAGAAACATGTACAATCGTAATTTGCATCGATCCGGCTAGCTTCTCACTCAACTAGCTCTTTGAGCTGGGCTATATCGTAAGTCACTACTAGCGAACTTCAAAGAGAGGAGTAGTATTGAAACTGCGCTTAAATCTTGCGGCCATTTTCTCGGCAGTCCCTACGATATCCAGAGCATTGTTCCTCATATGGGTTCACATGCGCTCAATTGTTTCATGAGAAACCCGAGTATAAGTGACGACTCCGTTTTATCATGCCAATTTTGCGGAATATAATAATTATTGCTTTCTGAAAGGCTTATTGCATAATGAGCATATTAAAAACAATACACAAGCACATTAAAAAGTGCCAATTGTGTAAAGAGCCCGGCTGTTATACTGCGTAAACTTATTGTAACCATTTCTGGTTTTGTATCAACAGCTTAAATTGTGCTGCTTTCCAAATAATCAATTGATGTAATGCCACTGCAAGCCAGCAAATTTATGACAGTGTTTTGTAAGATAAGTGTATTTATATTGTTAAGTGTCAATTGTGTAGGCAGGCAGTGGTGCACCTTGTTTTGAGAAAGTTAACTTCTATATGTACACAGTAAACACACACACACACACACACACACATATGTGTGTGTGTGTGTGTGTGTGGTATATACAGTCTGAACACTTTGGACTGTAGGCCTTCACCTCGGCAGAGCCGATTGTGCATAGCACCGTTTGCTGCGATCAGAGTCCTCTTGAGGAGCCAGAAGCCAAGTATTAACTCCTTGGTTGCCCCCACCCCCCCTCTTCTTTTGACGGCAACACAAAATCATTATGTCCACTTTTTGACAGACTGTAGGTCCGTATGTCGGGCGTCTCCCCTCTCGGCACCTCTCTCCCTCTCCCTGCAGCGTTTTAGCCACTTGTCAGAAAGAGAGAGAGAGAGACGAAAAAGGAACGGCCAACACCAACATTCCGAAAGCCCATTAAAAAAAACCATTAAACATCTGATGGTGGCATCACTCAGCTCCCGGGATCAAGTTACCAAGTGCGGCCGCGCAGTTAGAGGGCCCATGCCTCGAGTGGTATACAACCCGGCCTCACAGGTGCTTCGCGGACACTTCATTTGAGATGTATTAGTGTCAGCACGCAGGACGCTTTGACACCCTTTGCTGGTACTCCGCTGGTCGAACGCAGCTGCGTCGGTCATTAAAGCGGGATTCACACGATGGAGAAATACACCGAGGGTAAAGGCGGGAGCCAAGTGATGTCAACAGGCGAGGTTAAGTCCCCCCAAATGTCTCTCACTCACACGGACGAGGCGAATGGTGCAGGAGATCAGTGTGGCTAGAGCCTTCACCATATGATGGAGCGGGAGTACTGAAAAATTCTTTGACCCTAAGCCATCGGTATCAGCAAGCTGTTGTCTTGGAGTGGAGGGGGGGGGGGGCTTCAAAGCTGCATTGTGTCTTAAATGGAGAAGGAGGAAAGCGCTGGCGTTTCATGGGTGAGGAAATTGCTGGTGTTGTTTGAGGGAAGTGCCGGTTTTGCACACCTCCTCCCCTGCCACTTTGCAGCTTTTAGAAATTTTTTTGTTTATATGTTTTTTTGTGTGTGGAATGCCGACACGGCGTTGCTCTTGGTTTGACTCGCCACCAGAATAGTCTTTTTTTTGCAAAAGTGAACTTGCCGAAGCGACATTCTAGGCAGCATCATTGACAGTCGCTTTGCTTTTTTTTTTTTCACTACGAAATCGCTCACAGCCTGACTCGTCAAATACTACTATTCAGTCAGTAGATAGCAATTTTAGTATCTTTTGATGTCTGTTGGCTTTCTGTGAACTAAGGAATTATGCTATCATAGCATTTCTCTCATGAGAACAACAGAACGGAAGGGATCTAGTCTATTATTATTTGGCCATTATCTGTACAAGCATTTCATTATAACTCGAAACACAAGGTGATAGAGGACCGCTTCTTTCTTCAATACGTGAAGTCATCCTAAAATTCTGCTGCATGAGTGCAGCTGATAGAGTGAAATGTGAAGTATGTCATGTTTCTAAAAATAAAAAAAAAGCAGCTATCCGATTCTACGCCTGCCTATATTTTAAGCGTTTAATCTTGAATAAAGAGGGCCATTGGAAAAAAATTTCTTATAAAGTAACACATCTCCATCAGGCTGAACAAGCAGAGCAGTAGCAGCAGCAGTAACATCAAAAGCGGGCGATGCCGCAATGTTTATCAGAATAACCACTTTCAAACAATACGAAATATCACTCCATAGAGATTGTAGCGCTTCATCTACTGCTTCACTATCGTCTCCCACACACCATTCTTTAGGTTAGCTTCACTATAGTCATCAGAAGAGATGTCCTATAAGCGAGGATATTCTTCTACGAGACAAAAGAAAAAAACGTTGCTTCATTGTTCATTTTCGCCATCATGGTGTACGCAAGTCTGGAGCCTATAATTTGGACCAGCTACCGCGTTCTGCAGACACTGCAGGAGAGAGGGCTACAATGTGGCCGGAGACCCACCCGAGATTCCGCTAGATCCCCCACTGCACGGGGATCATTTGACCGATCGAAGAAACGATCCCCGCCTCCCCAGAGGAGCCGCGAGGAGATCGCGTCGACACACTAATCCGTGACGTAGTTGTCACGTGATGCGCCATTCTCGCCTCTCCTCTGGGGATTCCTCCCTTGTGTGATGGTGAATGGACCACGGATTTCTATTTCGAATGGTTTCGGGGAACGAGTGGGTGTTGTCTGTCAGTGCGTTTTTTGTCCTCCTACGAGCATCCCTGCGTGCTAACCCTCAGCTCTCGCTTGCTTGTTTCTTGGAAGCCACGCTTTTGGATAGAAAAGACACTTGCCCTTCCTGCCTACGACGCCAGACCCTAGACGTCCTTCCCAAGATTCTTCTAGGCGCCTAAAAGTCGCTTCATGAATAACCACAAAGTAAGGGTATGGCGCCGAACCTCCCCCCGCTCAGGGCCACGCTTCGCAATTTCTTGAACGCCAGAGTAGTTTTTACACTACGCATAGTGTTTCCTCGTCTAAACCCTTCGGATCCTACTGTACGAACGCCACCACCCAGCCAACAACAAGAAAAAAAAACATGAGGTCACTGAGTAGCTGGGTACAATAAATAAAACGGGCAAATAAACTAACAAAACAACCAAATTGAAGAAGAAAACAAGCAAACCAAAGAACAAAACAAGCAAAACTCATACATGCTTGCAGTGACAAAAGAGCACATTTGACTCACACACATTTCACACACAGTGCTGTTCAAGTGTCTCAGAGCTGTCACACGTCACTGACACTTGGCTGGAGCATTGAGGGGGCGCTCTCCCTCTCTTGCTATCAGCCCGTCACTGTTACTCGGGTCCCAACACACATTTGGCACACGCGACAGCACATCCGCATTTGTGTGGGCGCAGCCCTGTAGCACTGGAACACGAGCGCCCATAGGGTTACCTTTGCTCCAGCGGTGTCGCCTACGATGGTTGCCGCAGTTTACTCGGTCGCTTTGGCTTGGGAAACATTTTCCCATAGCACTGATTTCTAGCACTGCCTTCACCATCCGAAAATTTTTCGCCTTTGCCCGCCTATTAATTTGCGTACTGCGCACGTTTGGTTGCCTCAAGCTGACCGTCTTTTTCATCAGCTTCCACGCTTGCTCTAACAACAAACAGTCAGTACGTGTCTTTAGTTTGTCTGTCAACGCGCACAATACCGGCATTGTGCGTAACACCGACAAAGTGCCCTGTGTCACAGGTGAGCATCAGCAGTGTTGAAGGTTAGAGGCTCCGTTGATTGCCCTGGTTTCCTCGCCTCCAGGCAGGTGGTCGAAGACCTCGACTTTCGTAAGATCTGCTGTTGGAGAGAACTGGACTCAAGTTCCGAATAGGAATATAAGAGATTTAATTACATGGGTACAGTTTGAAAGTTGGGTTCATATTTCCTCTCTCAGGCATCAGCTTGCGTTTTTATCCCCCTCGAAATCCCTAGAGTTCAAGTCTAGGGAAACCGGGGACAATGTCTTTTTCCTATCAGCCGGCGAGTTCCACTTGTGCTACCCACACTTGTAATATTCTCACGAAATTGTGTCTTCGTGGAAAACATGCCTCCAGCATGACGGATGCGGGAAGTGCGTCTTCTAGGAGCTCGATGACCACTCGTGGTGCCAACTGGGGGCTGCAGGCCCGATTTGCCCCTTGTCCCAGAGCATAGGTCTGGGCAGCTGGCGCGGATCCGTGCGCAGGCATCCTGTCAGCCGGGGACACATAGCCGCAGCCGAGGCCCCTCTTCCACGTATTTGGGCGCTCGGCGTCGTGGCCGTAATTGGGAAATGGAGCCTCGAAGAGTCTCATTTCAGCTCCGCACCAGTGACAATGGTGCACTTCTGAGCCGTGTTGAACCCCTCGCGAGAAACTGCAGAGCGCGCCTTCGCGCTTTTCTTCTTGCTGCAAAGTGCACGGTACTACCCGCTTTGTGATTCCAGCGCCCCGCAGCGATGGGAGGTCCGGCAATCTTTACAGCTCCTCCGGGGCCAGGAGGCTGTCGAGTGGCTATCAACTCACTTGCTGGCCGTGAAGCATCGCCCTCACCGTTGTCTTGGAGACAACGGTGAGGGCGATGGTTCGATGGACAGCGGTGTTGTGTACCCGATGGTTCGTTGAACAGCGGTGTTGTGTGCAAATGTTACGAACGGCAAGATTTTGTCCCAGTTATCGTGGTTCGGTCCGATGTACATGGATATCATGTCGATTAGAGTCCGGTGGAATCACTCTGTCAGGCCATTTGTCTGCGGGTGGTAAGCGGATGTGGTCTTATGAACTGTGCCACAAGTTTTTAGGATTTCATCGAGAATTATGGGCAGGAAGGCCTTGCCTCGGTCACGCAACAACGCGCGAGGTGCACCATGACGCAACACAATGGCTTCTAAAAACAAGGCGGCAACGTCTAATGCAGAGCTAGTGCGTAGAGGAGAAGTCTCCACGTATCGTGTGAGGTGGTCGACAGCTGTGACGATCCAGCGGTGGCCCGCTGGCGTTACGGGAAGTGGCCCGACGAGGTCTATTCCGTCAACGACAAAAGGTGTATCGGGACATAGAATGGGTTGTAATAGGCCAGCAGGAGCTGAAGTTGGTCGTTTCCGGCGTTGACAAAGTGTGCAAGAAGCGACATAATTAGCCACAAAGGTAGAAAGACCAGGCCAGAAAAAACGGCTCCTAACGCAGTTGTAGGTCTTTTGGAATCCTAAGTGTCCAGCTGATGAGTCATCGTGCAATGCTTCGAGAACTTGTTTTCGCAGTGAATGGGGTAGTACTGGCACCCACCGATGCCCATCCACATTGTAAGTATAGCGCTGCAGGACGTTGTTCTCTAGCTTGAACTGCCATAGCTGACGACGTAGTCTGGCATTAGGTGGAGAAGACGAGCCATTCAAGTACCCGATGATGCGGTTACAGTAGGGGTCGTCACGTTGGCACGCGGCAAACTGGGCGCTGCTGTTTAAAGATAGTGACCCAGCAACTGCCAGGGGTGATAACGTGGGTGAAGAGGAAGCCGCTTGATCACCTGAGGGGCATTGAGGATTCGTGGTTGGAGATGAAAGTGGCAGAGGGCAGCGAGAGAGAGCGTCAGCATCCTGATGCTGTTTGCCAGACCTGTACACAACGTCAAAAGTGTGCTCTTGCAAACGCAGTATCCAGCGACCGAGGCGCCCAGACAAATTCTTCAGCGAGGACAACCAGCATAGGGCATGGTGGTTGGTGATCACAGTGAAGTGGCGTCCATACAGATAAGGTCGAAATTTCTGGATGGCCCAAACGACAGCGAGACATTCCTGCTCTGTTATCGAGTAGTTCTGCTCCGCAGGTGTTAAGGTGCGGCTGGCATACGCAACTACTCGCTCACGTGATGTTTCATCGCGCTGGAGGAGGACAGCACCGATTCCATGGCCACTGGCATCTGTGTGCAGGAAAGTGGGTGCACTTTAATCGAAGTGACGGAGGACGGGGTCTGATGTCAGAGCACGCTCAAGGGCTTTGAAAGCACACTCGCACTCGTCAGTCCCTGTGAAAGCCGTTCCTGACGTCAGAAGCTTGTGTAACGGCCCCGCAATGGCAGCAAAGTGACGGATGAAGCGGCGGAAGTAAGACGCCAGGCCCACGAAACTTCGCAATTGTTTTTGATTGCCCGGACGTGGAAAACTAATTACGGCAGCAACCTTGTCGGGGTCGGGTCGAACGCCATCTTTGCTGACATGGTGACCCGATACTTTGATGCTTGTGCTGACTAAGTGGCACTTCTTTGTATTGAGCTGTAGACCAGCGTTCGAAATGCACGTTAGAACTTTGTCCAAACGCTTAAGGTGCTGAGGAAAAGTAGAAGAATAAATTGCGGTGTCGTCTAAGTAACATAAACAGGTTTTTCATTTGAGACCACGTAAGACGGTATCTATCATGCGCTCAAATGTTGCTGGAGCGTTGCATAAGCCAAAAGGCATGACATTAAATTCGTAAAGCCCGTCAGGCGTCGCAAACGCTGTTTTCTCCTTGTCTGCTTCGCGCATAGGTATTTTCCAATACCCGGATCGGAGGTCGAGGCTGGAGAAATATTCTGCGCCTTGTAGGGAGTCTAGGGCATCATCTATGCGTGGCAACGGATATACGTCTTTTTTCGTGATCTTATTGAGCGCTCTGTAATCAACACAAAAGTGGGTAGAGCCATCCTTTTTCTGGACCAACACCACAGGAGATGACCAAGAGCTGGATGAAGGTCGAATAATATCCCGTTTGAGCATGCCGGTGACGTTTTCCTCAATGATTTGCCGTTCCGCCGAAGACAGACGGTATGGGCGACGGCGTACAATGGAGCTGCCTTCGGTTTCGATGCTGTGCTCTGCAACGGAGGTGCGGCCCAGAACTTTGGAATGTACGTCAAATAAAAGGCTGTGCTTTTGGAGAAGGCCTAAGAGGTCTCCCTTTTGCTCGGCAGTGAGGTGAGGACTTATGGTGTCATTTAAAGCAACAGTGGTAGCCTTCATATCAGTTGTAGAAGACAAGGCATTGATTCTGCGTGAAGGGGAACCAGCGAGAAAGGCTCGCTGTCAGCGAAGCTGCTCACAGCAGTGCCTTGGGGCAGCATCACTGGCGATGAAGTTGGGTTCAAGGCGGTGACCAATGCTTTACTGTCGTCAAACTGCACAAGGCCGGGTGCTGTGGTAAGCCCCGCAGGTTTGGAGCGAACTGATGGGGCTATGAACACGTCACCGTTAAGTATAGTATCCGAAGTGATAATGAGAATTTGTTCATCTCCCGGCGAAATGAAACATTCAGCGGCGGCAACGAAACGGAAGCTGTATGGATCGACATCGGATGAACTCTCAGTAGCTGACATTTCAATTACTCGCTGACGACACGATATGAAAGCTGATGCTGAAGAAAGAAAGTCCCATCCTAAAATTACTGTGTGAGTGCACCAAAGAAGTACAAAAAACTGAATGTGGTGAAGAATGCCATCTATGAAAACGCGGACTGTGCAAACACTTGAAGGCTGAATAGGGACTCCATCTGCGCAACGAATTGGAGGGCCATCGTATGGCGTCCTAACTTTTTTCAAGCGGGCACAAAAGTCTGCACGAATTACGGAAAGTGATGCGCCTGTGTCTACCAGTGCCTCTGCCTGTATACCTTCAACGTACACTAATAAAACATTCGATGAGCGGTCCGGAGGAGTTTGACGCAGTTCGAAAGATGCAGCTTTCCCTCCCGAAGCTACACTGTTTAGTTTTCCAGTTGGCGATCAGGAATTGAAGTAGAAAGTCGGAGAGGAGAAGAACGCCGCATCGGTGAAGGTGAGCGACGACGTGAGAAATGGGAACTGCCAAGTGAGCCAAAGTTTTGCGGAGACGGCGACCGACGTGTGCTGTTCGGATACAGCCGGGGGTAGAAGTCGTCATGTTCAAAGTTATCGTAGCTTCGTCTTTCATCTCACTGACGGTGTCAGCAAAACCTTGAAATGTGACCACGGATGCCGCAATAGAAGCAAGTCGGCCGCGAAGTGCGCCAGTGGTTGTAAGGCTGGGAAGATGGTCGCGGTGCGAGTGAGTTGAGCGAACCATGCAATTCGGCCGCTGGTAGCTGTATTGAGCTTTGCTGGGGTGCAGGTGCCCTAGCAGCAACTTGAGCATAAGTTGGCATGGCCACAGGATATCAGCTCGGAACTGGGGAGATTGTCATCGAGGCCAGGCTTTGCTGGGGCGCAGGTGTCGTTGCAGCAACGTGAGCATAACTTGGAATGGGCACGGGATGTGAACTCGGAACTGGTGTACCTGTGATCAATGCCAGTTCCTCCCTCACGACGTCGCGTAAACTAGTAGCAGCTGGCGTCGTTCGGATATCAAGGGGGCGAGGTGAAGCCTGTGCATGAAGTTCCTCGCGGATGATAGAGCGGATCAATGCACGCAGCTCTGTTGTGTCATGACTCGAGCTGAGATCAGGCATATCAGGTTGCACCCGAGTGGTTTGAAGCTCCTCGAGGCGCTGACAGGTAGCTATAACATCGGCTATGGTCTGGAGATTCTGCACCACAAGCGCATTGCAAGCGACATTCGCAATGCCTTTTAGCAGGTGGCGCAAACGGTCGTTTTCCGCCATATGGTTGTCGATGCGGCGCAAAGGGCGAGAACATCATCAACGTAAGAAGTGTAAGACTAGCCGGGGTGTTGAACACGTGCACCAAGCCTTTTCTTGGCGATATCCGAGCGCACCGACGGGTTGGCGAAAATCTGGCGGAGCTGGCGCGTAAAGGCGGGCCATGTCAAAAAATCTGTAGCGTGGTTTAAAAACCACGTTTTTGCGATGCCACTCAAGTAGAATGCAACGTGGGTGAGTTTCGCAGGCTCATCCCAGTTTTTGATGGCACTCACGCGGTCATACTCCTTGAGCCAGTCTTCCACGTCCTCACCCGGAAGCCCTGCGAACAGCGGAGGATCCTTTTGAGGGCTGGTGATCAGGTGAGAAGGGTTTCTTGGTGTTGGGAGCGGTTGCGCAGCTGCTGCGCTGGGCTGGTCGGCTTGCGACATTACCAAACCCAGGTCGTTTAAGCGGCGGCCTGAACGGAGCTCTAGGGATGTGTTCTAGAAGACGCTGGTGTTTTCCGAGAGAACGAGAGGACGCAGGAATCGGGCAGCACCTCCAACACTTGTAAGATGGCGTTTAGTACCCTCAAGACTCTTCTTTATTGTCTCGAGTATGTGTCCCACAACCTAAGCTTGACTGGTGATGATGAGTATGTGCAGATCAAAAGATGGGACGCATAAACAATGCTCACAATATGTATACATATATATATATATATATATATATATATATATATATATATACATAAATACTCATACACACGTATACACATACTGATACACATACATCAACATATACATGCTATTGGGTGTACATACAACTTTTATTATTTGATATCTTTCTCATTTATTTTGTTTCTTTTTTCTCTTTCCATTTTCTTTATCTCTTCTTTTTATTCAGCTTCCTTTTTCTGTGTGGCTATTTTTGCCTTTTGTTTTCTTTTTTCTCATTTTTTCTTTCTCTTTTTTACTCGTTTTTTTTTGTATATATAACCTGTAACTAATTGTGGTTTTATGTCATTCTTAGTTTCATTAGGCCAAGGCTTTCTGGATGAGACGGTTCTTTTTTTTTTCTTTTTCTGGGTGAGATGGTCTTGTTTTTTCCTTTTTACGGAATTCCCCGTTGCGAACATGCCACTGATGAAGGTCTTTAGAATAGATAGGACATAAGCTGCCCCTGTCAGACCAGGGGCCAATCTACTTCTGAGATCCAGGAGTATAGATGGGCTGATTTATAGCCATGCTGTTCAGGCCCTCATTTGCCGCTATACCTAGCCATGCTGTCGAAGCTCTCAGCTATATACCTCTTCTTCGCTCTTCTTCGGTTATCGGCTGCTGAAGGAAAAAATATGCAGGCTATGTCTCATCCAGAGGAAATTCTTATATTGAGAAAGGAGGACCGAGCCCACCCGATGGGCGAGGCTTTCTGATTTAGCTGGTTAACCTCCTAATCTCTGCTACCTCCTGTGTTTTACAACCAAATTATGGTTGATGTTGATTGAGCCTCAGTATATATTTTTTTTCCCCTCCTGGAAAGGAAGGAATGATGGACTTTACATTTCTCTCTGTAGCTTGATGAACTCCTGTTTCATATAAATGTACTTTTTTTTTGTAAAATCGCTCCCGGGAATTCGTTTTTTCTTCTTTTTTTCTGGATTTGTCTAACTATAAGAATCATTTTTACAGTTTATATCAATAATATCTACTATCTCTTCCAAAACCGTCATGGCCTGTACACTGTCAATAAGTTTGTGCTTTTTATAGGAGTTTTACAAACTTTATTCAATTTTGTTCTGTGTTTTTAAGCTAATTTACAAAAATAAAATAATGATCTAAGAATGATGTAAGTCGATTTCTTTTATATTGCAAGGACAGATTTTATTCGTCTTCTCCCGTACCTAAACCGATAATAAAGAAACCGTCCATGACCCGTTAAAATTTGTGAACTCTGATAATTTGCAATGAACTGATTTGGGATGTGGGTAATATGTTGTATCCAATTATGTATTTAACTTTGCCGAGATATTTTATCTTGTGCCCACAGTTGTTTCCATTTTTGATACAATTTTTTGTAGTTCTTTTTGATGAAATTTTTCGGAATTTGGATACCTACTTCCTCTCTGAATCCTATTGCCGATATTGCTAATTTTTCTGCTATATCGTTGCCAATGTTTCCGCTGGGACCTTTTACATAGGTTGCGATAGTTTTGTTTACTGTTGCTTTATGCGGTAATTGCTTAATTTTATATATGTAGGGGTTAACGTTTTTTAATTTATTTATTCCCTGAAGCATCGAAATCGCTGCTGTAATTTGGTAACAAGAACTGTTTAGTATTTATTATAATTTGCTCTTTCATAACTACAAAAGCTGACTCAGCTCCAATTTCGTTGCATAATCCGTCTGTAAAAATTTTGTACTGTTTCTTGGTTCAGCTCTTTATCAAAATAAATCCTAATCTTTTGGAGGATGAGTTTTCTACTTGTCAAACGTTTTAGTGATAGAATCTGCGTCAACTACTATATCATTCAAAACAAAGTGTTTTTAATTATTAATAATATTTTAAATTTTCATTTCTTTCTCTATTCTTAGCTGTACCGTTGGTACATTAGCTAAGACATTTAATCCATTATTCATTGCATCTACGCTAAGGTTTGTTTCGTCACTAAGAGCCGAGTGCCTGTTCTTAAGCGAGACTGTGAATTCCTGTACTTTCGCTCTCAATGCTAGCTCATTGATTGGCTTCTTGCGTATCAGTTTCTGTCGTTCCTTCTTCAAGTCTAGGCGAATTCGAGACCGTACCATTCTATGGTCACTGCATCGTACCTTGCGAACCATTTCCACATCCTGCATGATGCCTGGGTGTGCACTCGTTATAAAGTCAATTTCGTTCTTATTTTCGCCATTAGGGCTCCTTCATGTCCACTTGCAGTTTCCTTGTTTTCGGTAGAAGGTATTCAAAATCCATTAATTATTGTGTTCTGCGAATTCTACTAGTAGCTCTCCTCTGGTGTTTCTAGTACCGATGCCATAATCTCCTACTGCCTCGTCTACAGCCTGTTTCTTCCCTACCTTTGCATTAAAGTCTCCCATCAGTATAGTATATTTTGTTTTTTTTCCTTACTTATTGCCGATTCCACGTCTTCATAGAAGCTTTCAACTGAAGCGTCATCATGGCTGGATGTAGGTGCGTAAGCCTCTACCACCTTCATATTGTATCTCTTATTCAGTTTAATTACGATACCTACCACCCTTTCATTAATGCTATAATATTCCTATATGTTGCCAGCTATGTTTCTGTGAATTATGAACACCACTCCTTGTTCTCTTCTGTCAGCCAAGCCTCGATAGCAAAGGACGTGCCCATTCTATAGCACTGTACAGGCCTCATCTGTCTTCCTAACCTCACTGAGTCCTATTATATCCCATTTAACACCCTCTAGCTCCTCGAATAGTGCAGCTAGACTTCTCTCACTAGATAAGGTTCTAGCGTTAAACGTTGTCAAATTCAGGTTGCAATGGCAGCCTGTCCAGACCCAGAGAATCTTAGCACTCTCTGCTGCGTTGCAGATCTGACCGCCGCCGTGGTCAGTTGCTTCGCAGCTGCTGGGGACTGAGGGCCGTGAGTTAATTGACATATGCATGTGGGAGGTAGTGGCCAGATACTGCACCAGGGTGGGCAATCCTTCTCTGGTGAGGGAGTGCGTTACCAGCGGTGGTTACCAGTGGGGCCGCACCCCAGGCCTCCTAATGCAGTTCCATCACCACATGGATTTTTTTTAAAATCCGGTTGGGAACTGCGCGGCACTGGTATTTGAACCACGAACCTTTTGCATGCGAGCTGGATGCTCTAACCACTACACCATCGCTGCACGTGGTAGAATAGACGAGCACAATGAGTGCGCGAACGCGTAGGAGCATTACACGGCTGTCGTCCGCTCGATGCGCTGACTGCAGGGACACGAACGCATGTGAAACGCCGACACATTAGCCTCGCATTTCGTTGCAATTCACGAGGAAAAAATAAAAAAGAACGCTTACGCTCCCTTATTGCATCTTATTATTTATCTAGAGATTTATTTATCTCTTCTAGAAATAAATACATAAACTATGCATGTAGTAATGAATAATTTTCACCTTGTCACTTGCCACTGTTGGCAACGTCAGAGCACAATCGTCTACGTAGAGGTGCAACGTCACTGCTTTGCCGTGTACAGCACGTAGGGCCAATCATACGCGCACTTCATGCCCTCAGTCTTGAAAGTGTGGCAGCTTGGGCTAGTTGGTATGACATGACGATAGTTATAGCGCGAGAACAGAACGACGGCAAAGTCCTTCTTGTCTTTTGTCGTCGTTGTGTTCTCGCGCTATAACTATCCTCAGTTTTGGGCGCGCGCCCGCAAAAGGAAGGAGGGGGGGCAGCGTTCATCTTGAAATTGGACCCATTTCAGCGGCATGTAGAGTCGCGAATATCGGCAGACGTGATGGTGAACGCCTAATTTACGCTCCCAGTATGAGGCTCCTAGTATGAGGGCCCAACGCTGAATGCAAGAGGCAGTCATCACTGGAATGGCTTTGTCTTCACGAAATATGCCAACCAATGGCTTATGATCAGTGATAAGGACAAAGCTTCGACAGAGCAAGTAGTCTTTGAAGCGTGTGACACCAAAGATGATGGCCAGGGCTTCCTTTTCCAGATGCGAGTAGTTTCGCTCAGCTGCTGTGAGTGTGCGAGATGCAGATGCCAGCGGGTTCTCCACCTCATTATCGCAGTGTGAAAGCACTGCCCCAACTCTATAAGGCGAAGCGTCACATGCGAGCACCAATCCCTTAGATGGGTCGTAGTGCGCCGGCACCTTTGCCTCCATGATGACTTCCCTGCTTTTGATGAAGGCTGTTCGTTCTTCATCTGTCGATTTCCAGGGACTGCTCTTGTTAAGCAGAGCATACAAGGGTGCTAGTAGTGTAGGCAAGTTCGGGAGGAATTTCCCATAGTATGATACAATGAAGGATCCCAGCTCACCAATGTCTTTGGGCTCGGGTGCTTCCACGATGGCTTCAACATTTTTGTTTGATGGCTGAAGACCAGCTGCACTGATTTCATAGCCCAAGTGAACAAGGGATAATCGAAAGAATTCGCACTTCTCCTGTTTCAATCTCAACCCGAGCTCTTTGATCCTCTGTAAAACCTTGCGCTCATTCTGGAGGTGCTCATCATTTATTCTGCCAGTTACCAAGACATCGTCGAGGTATACAGACGTGCCAGGAAGGTCACGAAGTATTTCTTCCATTCTTCTTTGAAAGAGGGCAGGGGCCGAGGATATGTCGTGTACCAGGCGATTGTAGGCGAAGAGGCCTCTGTGCGTGTTGATGACCAGTAGCTTGCTGATCTCTTCATCAACTGAGATTTGGTTGTAAGCCTCACGAAAATCCAGTTTAAAAAACTTGGCCCCACCTTGCAATGATGCAAAAATGTCTTCCACTTTAGGTAATGGTTACTGTGTTGTCACCACTGCGGGATTGACTACAATCTTATAGTTGCCACAGATTTTGACACTTTGCCCATATTCTTTTAGAACTGGCACTATTGGTGAAGCCCAATCAGAATGGTCGACTGGTGTGATGATGTTTTCATGCTCCAGTCACAGAAGTTCTTCTTCAACCTTGACTCAAAGTGTGTATGGCACTGAACGAGGCCTGTAGTACTGTGGTTGCGCGTCAGGTTGAACCTGGACATGTACTTGTGGTCCTTTTAGCATCCCGCAGCCCGGTTTGAAAATGTCTTGAAATTCCAAGCAAGAGCATAGCCCGTACGATCTCTTTTGTGGTAGTATCCATCTGCGTTGCGTTTACTTGGCGTGGCAGAAGATTGAAGGTTGCAAGCCGATCTCTACCGCATATGCTGGGACTTTTACAAGCTACCGAAAGCAGTGACTACTGACTTGCAGTTTCGCCTAGACGTACATCAACAGACAGCGTTCCCTGCACCGCTATGGTTCCCAGTATGCAGTAAAGCTTGATGTCTGTCTGCGAAAGCTCGGGCAAAGCTCCTTGGTGCTGCAGGTAGGTTGTCCTTCGAAATAATGGAAACTGGGAAACCTGAGTCTAACTCCATTTCCAATGGCACACCACTGACACTGAATGTCATCGTAGTGGGCTTCAAGGATGACTGCGTCCGCAGAGAATGCAGGTAGTATTCAGGTGGTTTGTCTGCAGATCGCACGGTGTTCACCTGAGAACCACGCTGTGACTTTGTCTTGTCAGAACTAGACAGGCAGAAGCTTGCCAAGTGACCCACTTTGTCGCACAGGTAGCACCGCGTGTGTATATGTTTGCACTCCGGAAGCCTGTGATTGCCGGATCCACAGCGTATACATGGCTTGAACTTCTCGTGGTGTCCAGCCTTGGGTTTGCCTCTCGGATTCAATTCTTGTGCCTTATGACCCTTGGGTGGGTGCACGTGCCTTTTCTTGAACTTGAGGTGGTTCGCCGAGCTTTCTTGAGCAGGATAAGCGAGCCTGTCCCACTAGCCCTTGCACAGTTCGCTTGCCTTGAGTTCTGCCGCCTCCGCGGTTCGGCAACTTCTACGGCTTTGTCCAGAGTGAGGTTTTTCTCAACTAACAACCGCTGTTGCGTGCCTCTGTCGCGAATTCCACACACAAGTCTGTCCTTCAACATTCGGTTCAGCACTCTGGCGAAATTGCAATGTTCTGCAATTTGTCGGAGCTCGGCGACAAACTCTGCGACGCTTTCGTTCTCGAGTTCAACCCTGGAGTGAAAACGGAAGCTTTCAGCTATCTCCGAAGATGCTTGGCTGAAGTTGCTGTTGAGCGTTGACACAAGTTCTTTGAAAGTTTTCTCCTTAGGCTTATCGGGAGCCAACAGACTGCGAAGTGTTGTGTACGTACTGGTGCCGACTGTCAACAGGAATATCCACTTTTTTTTTCATTGTAATCGATGCCTTTGGCGTTAAAGAACGCATCGATCCGCTCCGTGCATGATGGCCACGGCTCTTTGCTGTCATACTCCTCGACTCGACCGAACGTCGGCATGTTTGCGCCGGAAGGACGTGCTTCACTCCGTCGGCCGTAAATTCACTTGCCTGCCCGCATCACTATATGACGTCTTCGCTTTGGCTTGCCTCTGGGTCCGATGCTATCCCATCCTCGTCGCCAGTTTTTGTGTATCAACATAACAGGGTTTATTACACATAGTTACATCGAGAGGGCAGTGATAGAGACACCGAGCATAGCTGCACTCCAGCTATGCTCGTCCCTAGTCCAAGCCCGACTGAGTCCCCGTCTGCCGGAACACGCGCGACATACTCTCAAGGCGGCAGTGCCATCTAGCTGAGCACATTACAACTGCCTACACAGCAGCCATCAACACACAACAAAAATACAATAAAGACGAAGTGGCAAGTTAGTTCTGCTTGGCAAAGTGAAAAAGGCGCTAGGAAGGGAAGCACATGAGAGAGCGCTAATGCTTTTTGTTTATTTGAGTAAACAGGTAGTGATGCTGAGCAGATTATTCAAGGGTTCGATGCATTGTTTCTCTTTATTATTCTTTTCTGGATACGATAGTTCTTTTTTCTTTGTTTTCTCTAAACTGAACAATCAAGTCCCTCGTTCTTTTACCCAGTCCGTAAACAGCTATTGTCCAGTCTTTGAAACTGTACAGTCTTTGGGTCGCACCAGCCCTACCAGTTAAAGCTGTACTCCTAATCTGTGGTTCGCAATGAGTCGTGATCACGGCAGATTTCAGGCCAATGGTAACAAAGACGAGTTCTTTGCCCGACACTGTTTATTAGCGTCAAGCACCACCAACGCACAACAAAACTACAGTAAAAGGTGAGGCCGGGGGTAAGTTCCGCACGTCATCGTGAAAAGGCACCAAAAGGGAAGCACACAAGAGAGAGAGTAATAATGCTCGGACCTGCCTCTTGTGGCTTTGAACTCCGGCCCTAGGGCACTAGGTTACACAGAAAGAGCCGGATGGTGACGGAGGCTGGATAGCTCCTGCCTCGGTTGAGCTGTGTGTGTTGCTCACAGCTCCCCAAGTCGAAAAATGAGCCATCCAAAGAAGCAGGAAGTGTTCCTGGGGTCTGAAGAGGAGGCTTCTCAGAAAAAAGCTAGGTAGGAAATGAGGCACCTTGGCTTCAGCCAGGCAGCTGGGCACAAATGGCTATGAGCAGTACAGTGCCCTTTCTCCAACAACTCTTCGCTCTTGCTCTTGCAAACGTAGCGTAAAGCCGAAGCGCCACTGGGGTGAAGACAATTGGTCGCACATGTAACCCCACAAGACTTATTGAAAACTAAAACTCTTTGAATAAACCAATGAATTTTTCGTTATCCGTCCTAAAGGTTTATTTTCACACTAGAGTGAACCTTCATGCAGACACATGCCTACATTTTTTTAAAGGCAAATGCACAAGCAGTGTCATTGTCAGTGGAGAAGATATTCAGATGCATAATCTCATGCGGGTGCCATCTCAGGAGGTGTACTAATCCCAGATTATCTTCTCCCTGGCTTGAGACTGCATCATCAGTCAGATTTCTTGAACACGGCAGTCATCGGTAAAAGCATTTATTGCCTTTCAAGAGCTAAGTGCTGGCAGCCTACATATTGCTTCTTAGGAGCACGCACACCAAAGTTTTAAATACCCGTTGCACTGTGCTGTGCAATGTTCAGCTACTAGATCTCGGTTTGCGGCCCCGTGGCACTCCTCTTCCAAAGCGGTGACGTTTATATGATGCCGACCGCGTAGCTTATGCACTATTCTCACTGCTGCCGCCCTAGTTAAAAACCGATCAGCCTTGGAGAAGTGTCGACATAGCTATGGACATGTGCTGAGGTAATGTATTCCGTTTATTTGCTCCCTCATTCAGGGTAAGCTACGATCTGGAATAAACAACACAAACAACATGGCATGGGTATTGAATACATGAGTGTAGGCATCAACTTCTGTCATCAGACTTCTGCACCAACAGTATGAAGTTGTTGCGTGCCGAATGCAGGTGCAATGCGGCACGCGCGAGCCGTGAAATGAACCTGTTTGTTTTTCTGTTCTAATGTAGCAGCATCTTCCTTCTTTTGCATCCCCGCTGCAGTGTTAACTCTGGAATATGGAATAACATTCCAGAAGCTTACACTGGACACTCCCTCCAGTTCAAGCAACCTCTGATCGACCTATGACCATGGCGCGACTACCAGATGAAACAACAGTGCCATGCATCCTGTTATCGCTGGAATTGCCAGAGTTTCGGCCAGGAAGCCCAGTCATCTGGCTCCTCAAAACGGAGGCTCGTTTCTACCTGCGTAACATCATCTCGCAGCATAAAGCTCCTCCTGGGCCACAGGCATACGATAGGGTTCAAGGTTTCATGCTAGCCCTACCGCAACCAGCACTGCCACATCACTTACTCCCTGTCGCACTGAACGTGAGATCTAAACATTGTATCTGTGTGCATAGCTTCTTTGTACTTGCTCACATCGTTCATCGCCCACCCTCGCGGCCTCACTTGTCATTTGCCTAAGTTTTTTAAGATAAGCCGCATGTGGTTTGTTCAGTCGCGAGGGGGGTGTCCACTCGCCCGTCCATGATTTGCGCAGGATACCGAGTGGGCCATGAGGTGCCCGACCATACATGAGCTCGAATGGCAACACACCTGTGACACCGTTTTCAACTTCACGGTAAGCCCACAGCAAACAGGGAACAAAGCGGTCTCAGACTTTTCCATGTTCCTCCATAATGTGACGTAACATGCCTTTAAATTTGCCATTCCACCATTCAACAATACCGTTGCTCTGTACGTAATCAGGAATCTCAAACCTCACTGCAACTCCTAGCCTTTCCATCAACTCGGCGGTCAGTTTCGCTGTAAAGTTCGTGCCCTGATCGGTGCATATCAACTCCGGTGTCCCATAACGGGCGAATACCTCAATCGGAGCTTGGCATGTCGCCTTAGCCGTTATGGCACGTAAGGGAATAACCTCGGCTCACTGAGTGCAAAGGTCTACTACAGTCAAGGCATATTTATGGCCCTGTGATGAACCGGGCTCCATTGGTCTTCTACAGTTGAAGTAAACGACTTCAAACGGCTTTTGGGGATGTGAGGGGGGTTATGGGCACACGGTTTGTTTTCAGTTTACGTGAGTGCACTGGCAACCATGGCATGTGCGACAATGACGCTTCACATCCGGCACTAGTGAAGGCCAAAGGAAGGTGCTCTTAGCGTCTCTTTGTCGTTTTCTCAGAAAAGTGACCTTCGCACGGGCTATCATGAGCTAATTCTAAAACTTCAGTGTGACGAGGCTTCGGCACCACCAGTAAGCCGTTGTTTACCATCCAATGACTCCTTATAAAACAACAGCTGCCCCAGAATGGCCATATCATGGGTCCCGGCCTTCGCCTGCTGCCAGGAATTTCCTAACGATGCATCGTCCTTTTGCTCTTTCGCAAATGAGCCTTCAGTAGGTGGTGTAGGCTGCTCCGCCTCTTTCGTGTGATCCCCCTGCAGGAAGTTTGCTGCAGCGCCCACGTTAGTTACGCTAACCATTTCTTTTCAATCCTCAGGTGGCGATTCAACCTCGTTGCACTCCTCGCTGTCTCTACTGTTATCATTTTCTATCTGCTCATCTTGCCCTACCCTACTTCACCTCTCGCACTACCTTTAACACCCTAATTCGATTCCTCACTATCCTCCAGAGGCGGAGCGTTGTCAGCGCTAGTATGGGCTGCGGACTCTACCCCATTCCTTCTCGCGAAAGTTCCCTCTTGCATCTGCGGTACCTCCACCAATGTACACTTGCCGCCTTCGAGATCATCTTCTGACTCATATGGAGCCAGGGGGAGACACCCATAATCGTCAGGAGTCAGCAGCAGGTCCGCACTTGTGGCGAATTCAGGTGTTACTGCACAGAGCAACCGTACGTGCTGTGTAGCACTTCCCGAAGGACACGGCAGGCCGAGAGGAACATACATAACATCTGCAGTAACAGCTTGGCCATATGCGCCCGTGAGCTATATATTCCTACTACTCTGCCCAGAATTGCAGTTGGCACTTTACTTGTCTTTATTACGGTAATGTCCGCCCCAGAGTCGATACGAGCCGTGCAGACACTTTCCCCAACGAATACTCGTACTCATTATCACCTGTGTCTACCTTTTTGGCGGCTATGCGAAAAACTGTTTCTAGGGTCCAAGCCACGGCGGGAACTACAATCCCTTTGAAAATGTCCCGGCTCTCCCCGCAAGCATAGCACAAGACAGGGTCAAAGGGTAAGCCACCCGTGCAGTGCATATGACGCACCTGTTTTGCTATAGCATTGGGAAAGCTTGTCACTCCCTGCAACGTGCTCTCCTCAAAGTTCGCCGCCAGCTCGGCCACCTCTTTCGCTTGCAGCCAGCCTTTGATTTCACCCTGAGTAACCAACGACCTAATTTCAGGCGGCATGAGTTGTTTTAGTCTATCCGTGATAAGCAGAGCCTGCAACTGATTGAATGAATTTACTCCTTGGCTGCTTAGATAATAACTGAACATCATTTCCAATCTTGCAGCTAACTGACCTCACGACTCTCCTGCCTCCTTCTTTATATTTAAGGACCACCTGCGGTACTCAGCTGCGGTCATCCTAAGCTCTTTAAGCATCTTGTCCTTAAGTTCTCCATAAGGGAGTTGTCACACACTTCGGTTGACGCCCCGCCGATCTAACATCACCGTGCAGCAGGCTTCCACATTACGCCTAGGACTGCGACACCTGAAGGGCCTCGAAGTGGCACATCTTGAATTTATTTGCAGGCCAGTCGACCCGTGCGTAGTTGCACGTGTGGTGATGTATGAGCCTGACTGATGTCCTCATAGAGCAGACACGGACATTTGATTAAACAAAAACAAGCATTTAATTAAAACAAGGGCAAAAGCAGGAGTTAACAAAAATAACAGAGGAAGAAAACTGATACGCAATGAAAAAGAAAAGCTACAAAACAAGAAATGCTCTAAGACAACACTACAACAGGTACAGACAAAAGAAAAATATATGGAATGTTATTAAATTAAGAACATAATAAAACTGAAGGAGATACAGAGAAAATTTATAGGAAAACGATCATGATCGCACTTCTGAATTTCTAAGTGCAATGTAGCGCACACTATAAATAATTAAAAGCTGGTTGTATTAAAAGAACAGTTAAAAAAAGTCACCATAAGAAGTTTCATACGGACCAGGCCAGCTCTAGGTACACGTGGGGGAGATGACGGGGTGTGACTGGAGATCTCGCCAGCTTGGTAGGCGAAGAGGGTGCCCGGTATTGCAGCCGTCTCTATACGTTACGCGGGTCACTCCATGCTCACCGCCTACGCGAGACTCACGACAGCAAAGACCGCACTTCTTGCTGGCTGCACGTCAACTGCCGATTTCAAAGCAGTCGAAAAACTTTCGGGACGTCCCGTCCCCTCTCGAGGTCATTTCTTTTTCCTTGAACACATGTTTCTCCTTTCGGTACAGATGAAGGGAAGACGCCACGGTGCCGCCTCTGCGTTGCCAGTCACCGGATGTCACCTTCCCAACACAAAAGCGCCCTTCCTTGGAAGATGGGGCGCGCGGGCAAGACCAAAAGTGGAGTGGTTTCTGGGTTTCTGACATGGCCCTCTTTTCGAGAATATTGCTGCGTAATATTCAATGAAATCACAAACCCGCACTGTTCGAGAGCTTTCAGTGTTCCGATCGTCCACCAATGCATTTTTTTAGCTCATCATTTCACTGACGTGGGCGACATCGCACAGAATCCCCGAAGCACCGCACTCCCCTGTCACACTATGGCAAAAGTTATCTCTCGCACGCTAGGCCATGGCCACACACATACAAAAAGAACATGACAAAAATAGTGCACAGCTCAAAGCTAAGCCACGTAAGCATTCTTTGGTGTCACATATTCAAACATACACACTGTAAACGGTATCGAAAAGTCACTAATTGAGGCAGTAGAATCCAAAAAAAAGGAAAGTGAATAAAAAATCTGCATGGCTGTTTGAGCGCAGTTTCACTTAGAAACAAAAGAAGCTTTCAAGGACACACCGTCATATTTAGCAGGTACAAATGCCGTCATAGGCATCGAACAGAGAAGTAACATGATAATTGTATTTCAAAGAAGCCTGTCTATTTGCAAACATAAGTCAATGAAGGTTTCTAAAACAAAGCTTCTTAATCTACAAGTGCGACAATACATTTAAATAGTGGCTCATCTCAGACAAAAACAAATACAAACAAAACACTCGAAGAAACTTATGAGCAATTCCAAAAACAAGTCAAAAAGTTTGAGCACTGTTTCTCAAAAACTTGTCAGTTGGTGGCACTCAACTCATGGAACATAACTCCCAACTCTGACCCGCGCTTGAAGCGGTCGCTCTTACGAAGCCGTTCTCACAAACCACGGAAAAGAAAACACTGGACGGTGGTCACCACTACGGTTGTGTCGTGCCAGTTTGCCGCGGAGTCGCATGCCGTCATTGACACCACGTTCTGCGAGGACGAGTCTCTCAACCACGTCATGCCGCTCTGTCAAAAGATGCTCCTTCCCCCTGCTTTTCGTTTAGCGAACCAGACAGGGGAAAGACGAGGAATGTCTATGCACTGCGCCGCTGGAACGCTGCGCCACTGCAACAATTGCATGCCTAATCTCTGTGCATTTCCCGTGGCCATGCGCAAGCTGGGGTGTTTTTCTTATGCGTCAAACCGAAAATGTGCCTTTCATTGCGTTCTGTCACGATTGAAGCCTCTCTTTTGCATGCGCTTTCTTTGTTTTATTGCACAATTTGACACTCCTTCCTCCTTGCAGCGTCTTTTTTTCTCGGCACATTTTCCTGTGCTCTCTTTGGCTCCATCGGCTAGCATCAGCTGAGGAGGGCTAGTCTCACAAGTTTCAACTGCTGCACGGTCAGCACAGCCGGGATTTCTCCTTAACACGCCGACACCCTGACCTGTGGGCAGCTTAACTGAGTGCTGAACAATGCAAGTGTCTTCAGTAGGACTGCGCCGCTCGCACCTATAAGAAGTACCTGCTACAACATTGCCCAGCCCAGAGCGTGCACCAGCACACTGCTTTGTCCCACTGTCTGTGCAGGGGTCGTCGACTATCGAGCCGGTTGTACTGCGAACCACACAGTTAGCTGCCATGGCAACGAACATACAAGGTAACTGTGCCAAGTCAAATCAGATGGCCTCTCGCAGGGGCGTCTGTGCAAGCAGGCGTTTGGTGTGTAGCGACACCACGGACTCGAGCTAACGGGGGGTTTCGACTCTCTCCCACACCCAGCTGTGCGTGGCTTTGCCGTGTTCGGGGAAAAGGGGATTCTGGGGGTTGCGCTGACGCTGGGTGATTCGACCTTTAAGGCACCCCCGGCTGAGGCATCATACCCTTTGGCCCCGGCTTCACGTAGACGGCACTCCTGGGCTGACCCACCCAGGGGAAACCGGCAGTCGCCTTTTTCTGTTGCTATCTCTTCTCATCTTCGTCTTAAATTTTTCTCTCACACATTTTGTCCGTCCTGTCATCTCCTCTCTTCGTGTTGCTTCTACTTTTCCTGGCGGCGAGGGCTAACCTTGTGTGACTATCTAACCTAGGATAAAACATATTAAGTTATAGTGACAGCGTACTGCTGGCATTGCGCAGACGTGTTCACATGCTCTGCCACGTTCCCTAGTCGGGCTCCGTGGTGGGTGGTAGGGGCCGTTGCCCAACAAACACTTTCTTTTATGGGATCGCTAAAGCTCTTCGTAGGTGATCGCCCCCAGAAAAGGCGGCGCACTGAAGCAGCCTTACAGTTTTCAATTGTTCTTTACGCTACAAGACATCGCTCATTATTATCATCACAGTGTATAATGAAGAAGCAAGACTTGTTCCCAAAATATCATGTCATACATTGTGAAACCACAGAAAAAAAAGCAACAAACATATCACCGTTTCTAGTTTCAAGATGCCTCACTGATACCATCGGCGCTGGCTACAAAGCCACAAAAATGGCCAGTGGGGATCTGCTAATAGAAGTTAAAGACAAAATCCAGTATCAGAAGCTAAGCAATCTTGTTGCATTCGGGGAAAAACCTGTCACCGTTACTGCTCACCAGACATTGAACAGAGTGAAAGGTGTCGTATCGGATGAAGCTCTTGTAGTCTTTACCGACGAAGAACTTTTGGATGGGTGGAAAAACGAGAATGTCATACAAGTGCAGCGCATTAAAATCAGGCAAAATAATGCAGAACTGCCCATAAAACGCATTGTACTGATGTTTGAAGCAAACACACTCCCAGAAACAGTCGCTACAGGCTGTCTCATGCTCCGTGTTCGACCATATATACCAAACCTGAGACATTGTTTCAAGTACCAACGATTTGGCCATGCTTCCCAAAGCTGTGTGAGGGTAGCTCATGTGCGCAAGGTGCGCCACCACAGGGCACTCTGCTAATGACTGTGTGCCTGAGGCTGAGGCCCATTGCGCGAACTGTGATAGTGACCATCCCGCTTATTCTCGCTCATGCCTAGCTTGAAAAGGAGAAAAAGTAATTCTCACAATTAAATTTCAATAAAATATCAATTTCAAGGAAGCCAGACAGCGCGCAACGCACACTTTTCTACAGAAGTCGGTCGCCTAAGTGGTGCAAGGGGAGTCAGCACCATTACGGTTTTCGGCGAAGCCCCGGACGACGCCTGGGGTGCCGAGGCAACCGCCAGCAGATTCCAATGGAGAAGCAGCCCTGGCCGCTCCGCCCTCTTTGAACACGGCCTTACTAGAGGCCCCTGTGAACCCTGGCAGGGAAGCACACAAAACAAAAAAGTCCGCTTGACCTCTGGTCTAGTAGGGGCGAAGGCTTTGTCTGCCATGACAAAGCCCACCCCATGTGCACGACTGTCTGGCGCCTCTCCAGAGATTATTGACGACACTGACCCACCGGCGCAGACAGCGCCGAAGGAGCAGCGAGAGCCCCTTGACCGTTCCAAGAAAGAAAAAAACACCAATAACAGGGCCCCCTAAAGGCTCTATGAAGTAAGTCACTCCAAATCCGTACACACAGCACTACTTTACACTCAATATGAAAACACAATTTATACCATGGAAGGTCAGAGGACTGCTTAGAAACCTCGACCATGTCCAAGAACTTTTACACAAACACTCACCAAGAGTGCTGTGTGTACAAGAAACATACTTGAAACCAAACACACTAATTTCCTTAGAGACCACATCATATTCCGCAATGATCGAGATGATGCAATCGCTTGATCAGGTGGTGTTGCTATTATATTAGACAAATGCATAGTGTGTCAAGATTTGAAGATACAAACAGCCCTCGAAGCAGTGGCCATTTGTGCTGTTGTCTTAAGGAAACTTGTTACCATTTGCTCAGTGTACATTTCTCCTTATTATCAGCTGCAGAAACAAGAATTTTAGTCTTTTATGGATCAACTACCTGAACCATATATCGTCCATGGCGATTTTAATGCCCACGGCCCTTTGTGGGGTGACTCAAGGAGTAATGCGCGAGGCCGCTTGATTGAGAACTTCATTCTTTCCACAGATGCATGCCTTTTAAATAAGAAAGAACCAACATTTGTTAGCCTGGCAAACAAAACGTATTCGTGCATTGATCTTAGCAATGTTTCTCCTACACTTTTACCTAATTTTATGTGGGATGTTATTAAAAACTCCCGTGGGAGTGATCACTTTCCCATATTACTGAAGACGCCAAAAGAAAATGAATTTCTACCTCAGGCTCCAACTTGGAAAGTAGACAGAGCTGATTGGGAGAAGTACCACAGTCTTAGTACTATATCGTGGGCCGAGATTTCCTCTCTAGGAATCGACTCTGCCGCTATGTATTTCAATGCTGTTATTATTGACTCTGCTTCAAAATGTATCCTCCAGACAAGTTGTGGTCCCTGCAGACGTCGTGTCCCGTGGTGGAACGACGACTGCAGACATGCTTGCAAAAAGCAGAATAAAGCGTGGGGTCTATTGCGTGACTATCCAACTGCAGAGAATCTGATCAATTTTAAACAAGTAAAGTCTCAAGCGCGACGGACGCGTGGACAGGCTAGGTGAGAAAGCTGGCAGAAGTTTTTGTCAGGCAATAATTCCTATACAGATGAAGTTAAGGTTTGCAACAGAGTGAATAAGATAAGAGGCCGACAGACACACTCACTCCTTCTAGTAGACACAGAGGGTAACAGCCTTCAGGATCGAGCAGACTCCCTGGGAGCATACTTTGAACACGTGTCCAGCGCATCGCATTATTCTGATACATTAAAACAACACAAAGAAAGACTAGAAAGGCAAAAACTTGAACGTAAATGTGAAAAAAGTGAGCCATACAACAGACCTTTCCGCTTACTTGAGTTGCAGGCAGCGCTAAACTGCTGCAGCAAATCAGCCCAAAGCTCTGACTGTGTTACATATCAGATGCTTAAACACTTACCTCAAGAAACACATAAAACTCTCCTCTGTGTATAACTCCATCTGGGCTTCTGGGGAGATTCCCTCTGCGTGGAAAGAGGCCATTGGAAGAGACCTATTGCTCTGACTAGCTGCCTCTGCAAATTATTTGAAAAGATGATAAACTGCCAATTATTTTTTGGAATCAAACAAACTCCTCAATCAATATCAGTGCGGATTGCGAAAGGTTTAGTCCACTATGGGCCATCTCATCCACATAGAGGCGCAAATACCCGAAGCTTTCATTTATAAGCAGTTTTTCCCATTTCTCTTCCTTGACATTAACAAGGGATACTATACAACGTGGCGTTTTGGAATATTGAGAGACCTCTCAAATTTAGGTATACGAGGTAATATGCTACATATTTGATACTACATATTTTGATACAGTGCAGTGAATTAGATCTTATTCAAAAAAGCATTTGCCAACATCCTACTGAGAACAAACGCTTCTTCACCCAGCGATGTTTATCGGTAGAGGTCAACTTTTCAAACATCATTCATTATTCACATTTTAAAAAGATGTTCGCAACTTCCACGAGATCTACCCTGGTAATCTGTAGAACAACCTGCTGCCGTACATACATTACAAAGCACATGTTTCGCGGCCCTTGGAGACAAGGACGCCGGAGAGACAATCGTGCTCTATAATCTTTTCATAGCTTTGTCATCAGAACCATTGACCACTAGCTTTCGCTCTACACATTTCATGTCACTGTCATAATTTTATTCCGTATATATATCTACCCACCTTTAGAGTGAGAAATATTAGGCCCTTTTACAGCCGCTCATCATACCCATAGCCCAAATCTTTTGTCGCATGTACTGGTGCTCTTTGGCCATAACGTGGCCCTTGCGCCAAGAAATACTATATATCATCAATTACAGATAACGTTTCTGCATTCACAGGACTCTGCCGGCACAGCCCCTCGTCGCCATTATTGCCACCTTCAGTGGCCTCTGTGACCATCACGGCGCTTTCGGCAGCTAACACGCCTAGTTCGGTCATGAACTTGCTGTTCGCACCACACGTCCCTACATTTGGTCTGGCTCTCGACCGTTTGGAGCCTACGGGCTGTTTGCACCATTCTTGCATAGTATGTAGTGCCTCAAACTCGCGCCGCCTGATTTCAATCTTCAGGTGCAATTTGTCTACGTACTCATGGCACGACTGTACCGACTTGTTCGGGCCATGGATGGTCGCGCTACTGGAAATTCTAGAGCCTTAGCAGGGGTCCGACTGTGTAGTGAGCGGTCCTAATTTCAAGTGCTCTTTCGCTTCTTGTATTCTGAGTCTGTACCACTCTTTTTTGTGTTCCATCTCGAGTTGCATATTTTGCATGTACCACTTTCGTTCAGCATCTCGTTCCTCCTTCCGTCTATATTGTTCATTTCCGACGAAATTGAACAACTCATTGCCTACAAAACCAAAGGCATTGCCCCGTTCCATCAACTTACCACACTCTGTGCCATCCATTGTTACAAACAGTTGTCTACCAACAAAAAAAATAGGACGACTACATACTGAACCCTAAGAGTTACGTCAGTTTCCCAGACACCACCAAGCGATCGGCCTGTCCTCTTGTGGACGCCAGATAATGGCACACACTTCGTGTGAGGCCCCGCCGATCTAACATCGACGTGCTGCAGACTCGCAGGCTTCCACTTTACGCTTTTATCTGTGACGCCTTAAAAGCCTCGAAGTGGCACATCTCAAATTTATTTGCATGTTGGTCGACCCAAGAGAAGTTGCACGTGTGGTGATGTATGAGCCTGACTGACGTACTCATAGAGCAGACACGGACATTCGATTGAACACAAACAAGCATTTAATTAAAACAAGGGCAAAGGCAGGAGTTAACAAAAATAACAGAGAAAGAAAACTGATACGCGATGAAAAAGAAAAGCTACTAAACAAGAAATGCTCTAAAAGAACACTACAACAGGTACAGACAAAAGACAAATACTTGGAATGTTAATAAATTAAGAACATGATAAAACTGAAGGAGATACGGAGAAAATTTATTAGAAAACGATCATGGTCACACTTCTGAATTTCTATGTGCCATGTAGTGCACACAACTACAAATATTTAAAAGCTGGTTGTATTAAAAGAACAGGTAAAAAAGTCACCATAAAAAGTTTCATACGGACCAGGCCAGTTCTTGGTAAATGTAGGGGAGTTGACGGGGTGTCGCTGGAGATCTCGACAGCTTAGTAGACGACGAGGGTGCCCGGTATTGCAGCCGTCTCAATACGTTACGCGGGTCACTCCATGCTCGCCGCCTACACGAGACTCGCGACACCGAAGACCGCACTTCTTGCTGGCTGCACGTCAGCAGCTGATTTTAAAGCAGTCAAAAGACTTTCAGGACATCTCGACCCCTCTCGAGGACAGTTCTTTTTTCTCGAACACCTGTTTCGACCTTCGGTACAGGTTTGACGGATGTCATTTTCTCAACACAAAAGTTTCCTTCCTTTGACGATGGGGTGCGCGGGCAAGACGAAAAGTTCAGTGGTTTGTGATAAGAGTGTGCCACTGACCGACTGGCCAATCACAGATGTCCTCATCGCATCACCGAGGAAAGGCAGTATTAGAGCGCTCTGTGTTTCTTCGGGAATTCTCAGGGCACTCAAAGAGGCGTCCACATTCTTAAACCATGCCGAAATCATGGGGTCATTAGCAGACATGGGGGCAAGAACCACTGTTAATTCTTTCGCGTACTCCCTTGTTTCTCTCGTCTTTCTTCGGGAGGGCACGGCACCATGTGATACACGTGAATATTTCAGTTTCTCGATTTCCAGCTCAAGCTTGAGAGCCTCGATCTGGAGTTTCAATGACTCTGGGCTACTCGATTCATCCGGTGCGACACCAGCATCCGAGCTGTTGTCCGTGTCGTCCATATTCCTAAACTCCCAGAGAGTGCCGGAACGTCAATGCATTTACAACAGAACCATCATAAGAGAGCTCAAAACATATCTCACCATACGATGTGATGCTCTCTGCTGGCTGCTTCTGTCGCTGCTTGTCTTGGCGTGCTCGGAAGACACTTTGCTTCACGACTGTCCACACGTCCTATGGCGCTGAAGTTCGATGTGGTGTTGAAACAAAATAACAGAATAAAAAAATGCACCACACAATTGCCACACCACAGAAATGTTCTGATGTCTTCTGCGCTCCACGTTGTCGGATCACTGCAGCTGCCAAGCGACCTTTCTCTTGGTGCTGTCGTCGTCCTGGCAAGGCCTCCCTCACCGATGCTCTGACAATCGGCACCTGCCTCTTGCAAACACCCTTTCTCCATCCTCCTTCAATCCCGATCGCACTCTGGCCGTAGGTTTCTTCTGGCTCGCTCCGAGAGTGTTCCAATTTCTTCCAACGGTCTCGGAAGCCAGCCACTTTTTCGCGCCTCTTTCAGTGGCGCACCAATGCCTTCAAAGTCAGCCGAGTTGCGGTGATGATGTAGCACCTCAACTTCACGAAGGCTCCGGGCGTCTTTCTCGCTGTGGGCACTGTCATTCCCATCGACTGCGCCAGTTAAGTTCCGATGTTGTGGATGATGTAGGTATTGACAGCCCATCAGTGATCCAAGTGCATGCTGGCAACGCGAAGGAAGATTCAGAGGCTGGTTGAAGGCAGCGTTTATTGCACGACCGTCTGCTCTGGCCGCGCCCAACCAACTCTCCTTGTCTCGTCCCCCAACCGCGCATTCCCACTCAGTTGAAAAACAATCATAAACAAAAACAGTCTATGTGCTCCCCCTCCTCCTTGCTCTCAGCAAGGAAAAAAGAAATTTTAAGGACACTCTCTTTCGGGTGCACCACCCGCGTTGGCCATTATCGCCAACAGATCGTAACCTGATCTCGCAGCTTCAGTTTCTCGGTCGCTTCAGCCACATGGCCCGGAGCGCGGGGCTTGCCTGGCCGTACCGAAATTGGCTGCGGTGGTACGGATCCCCGGCACAAACTCAAAAGTAATAATTCAGGGAAACTGTCACCGCCTTCAAGCCCCCACTACCGAGGACCCCCCGTGGCGTCGGCTCCTCGGATCCCCGTCCGCTGCAGCCTTACAGCTCGAAAACATATTCTCAGAAGCTCACACACTCTAAGACTGACTAGATCAAACATATGACAAACTTGCATTTCCAACGTAATGGTCAATTTGATATCCTGAACTGGTAAATTAAAAACTTAAAATTAAGAGCGACGTAACAGGAAGATGTCCGAAACATCATTTCATAATAATCGTTACGCTGAAAAACAGAAATTTGACAGCATCCCGAAACCGCTTCATTCACTATGGTGGCGCACATTCTCACGCTCCACTTGCACTCTGACGGAATGGAAGATGTCACTCGCAATGCAGCCAATGGCACACATGCTGAGAACGATGTAACTGATAGCACAGCCAATGGAGACTGTTCGTGACAGTCACGCTGAGCGATTTTTCGTTGCTCCTACCGATACGCAGCTTTTGTTGTAAAGCACTCCTCTACACATGCAGCTTTACAGGAAGATGTGCAAAACATTCATTCCATAATAATCGTTACTTTCAAAAGCAGAATGTTGACAGCGTCTTGTGACCGCTTCATTCACTCTGGTGGTGCATGCTCTCAGGCACTGCTTGCACTGTGATGGAATGGAAGACGTCACTCGCAATGCAGCTAATGGCACACGTGGTTGGGTACGATGCTGAGAATGACGTAACTGATAGCACAGCCAATGGAGACTGCTCGTGACACTGACACTGAACGGCTGTTCGTTTTTCCTTCCCATATGCAGCTTTTGCTTGAAACACACCAATACACATGCAGCTTAACAGATGTCCAAAACATTCGGTTCATAATAATCATTACTTTAGAAAGCAGAATGCCGATAGCGTCTTGTGATAGCTTCATTCACTCTGATGGTGCACGTTCTCAGGCTTCGCTTGCACTGTGACGGAATGGAAGACGTCACTCACAATGCAGCCAATGGCACACATGCTTGCGTACGATGCTGAGAACGATGTAAATGATGGCACAGCCAATAGAAACTGCACGTGACACTGATGCAGAGTGGTTTTTCGTTTTTTCTACTCATATGCAGCTTTCGTTGTAAAGCACATCGATACACATGCAGCTTAACAGGAGGATGTCCAAAACATTCATTTCACAGCAATCGTTACTTTCGAAAGCAGAATGCCGATAGCGTCTTGAGACCGTTTCATTCACTCTGGTGGTGCACGCTCTCAGGCTCCGCTTGCACTGTGACGGAATGAAAGACGTCACTGACAATGCAGCCAATGGCACACATGCTTGGATACAATGCTGAGAACGACGTAACTGACAGCACAGCTAATAGAAACTGCTCGTGACATTGCTCATCTCTGATGTTTCCAAAGGTGTTGGCCAGTTGCTGGCGGACAACGGTCTGTATGAAAAATATTATTGCACGATAATCGTCAGTGGCACGGGCATGATCAACAACAGGAGATGTGGCCTCGATTTCACAGCGGACGATGCGCACAATATTGTCGGAAGTAGCAGCGGCTGAAGGGAGACGGGCGTTTTTGCAGGTAGACGTGACAGCTGTGTTGGGAAGACGTAAAAATTGGGGAGTAATACGACGACTTTTCGTTTCTTCAAAGCGTTGGCATTCGTTAATGACGTCATACACTGTCGAAGAGTTGTGGAACACAAGGAGAGTGAAGGCATCATCCACGACTCTTATGAGGATGTGCGCGACCTTTTCAGATTCCGGCATTTTGTCGTCAACCGTGTGGCAGAGGGCGAGCACATCCTGATTGTATGTCACGTATGACTAGGTGCAGGACTGCAGTCGGCGCGCGAGTTCTTTCTGCGCCCTACGACGTCCAATGGGATTGCCAAAGAGCTGTTTAGTGTTTAGTACAAGCAGAAAGCGTGTTTTTTTTTTCAGTATGTGTTTATGTAGAGCGAAATATCAAGTCGTTCATTGCGAAAATTTGCAATTTGTATGAAAAAGATTAAGTTTATTTCAGCAGAAACTTGGCAAGCTTTTGAATCACGCTTCAGGGAAGGGAGGCAGCATCTTAGACAAGCAGAGAGCTAAGCTAGTTAGTATGTATTTATGTCAGAAGTCTCATTGTGCAAACAGGCACAGTAAGAGGCCACAAATGGCATTTTTTTCCCACTTTTTTGATCTCCTGAATTTAATCCTCCTTACAGAAGCAGCTATGGGTTGCCTGTTTAAATGGCTGCTGCAGCTATAAGGAAAGAAGATGCTATGCAGGTTCCTTTATAGGTGGGCAGGGAGTGCTATGTGTTTTTCATTGTTGTGAGGAGAAGTTTATTGCTAATCTCGAGTTTCTGATGCATATTTCGGGAACGTTATTTATAGATTTGCTTCAACGGGGTGTAGTATCCCCTGATTTCTGGGCTGTTACAAGGGAATACAAAAAGTGATGTCAAAGCTTTGGCCCTGCCTTTTTGAGGAGCCACGCATGTTAACAACAGCCCAGAAGGGCTTATGGTGGCGCTCAGGAAGCCTTCATTGACAGAGCGTGCAGTTGTATATGATGTAGGCATTTTTGGTTGTACAATATATTTATGTTGTCCATTTTCATTGATGAGTGGTGGGAAGCTGCTTCCCCTCTGTTGCAAGTCAAATCAATATTACTCTATCATATTTATCAGCCCACACTTTTTTGCCCGTGGACAACAGCACAAAAAATGCTTACGAATGAGAGGCTAAAAGGTTCATTGCCTTTTACCACACCTTTTGTGGCAGGTTTGTGCACTGTCATTAAATAACTAATTTATCAGAAAATACTGCAGCGAAAGCTGTTATGAGACCACACTTGGGTAATGCGTGGTGCCGTAGTTGTCTGCCGCCGGTTTCCGTAGCCATTATCGCACTAAATAAGAAAAAAAAACAAGTACCGAAGACAAAGTGGGGCTCCAATCTTGGTCCACTGTGTGCCAGCCCAGTATTACACCACTGAGTCATGCTGGTGCTTCGGACTTGCTGGCAAACTTGCCTTAGCCAGGCTTGATGTCCGTAAAGGAATGTGGTTAGTATGAGCATTAAAGCGTTTTAGAACAGTAAAAAAAGCATCCAGGCATCACACAATGCAAATAGTGTAACCAGTGGGTTGTCCAATGCTCCAACGTATTACAAAAGCTTGTCCCACTTCAGGCATAATTCCTCACCATCATCAGCCACAGCATGAACGATTGGCACAAAATTCCTTGTAATTGTTTAGCAGATACCGTGCTTCTCAGAAGAATGACGAAGGATAGCATAGCGAATGCCAGCCTACTACCAAGAAATTATTATTAATAATGCTGTAGTGGGTACTTAGCAAGTGTGTTCGCAGCAGTTATCAAATGAGTGCTCGGAAAAGGCTCTGAAAGGCCGCTCTTATAGCTTTCACTGTGTTTGTGCTGCACCTTCTGCGCAGGCCTGGTGTTTTTTGCCCAGTGATGAAATTTGGTGTGTCTCCCAGCTAAGCAGCCCGATTTTAAAACTGCTATGTTATTTACCAAACAACTCTTTCTATTTAATGTTTTTTGGCTACTTAAGAGTTCATCAGTTGTAGAGCCTGTATATTGTGCATGTCGTTTGCCTAAAATCATATTTTACGTGGGAGTACTGGTCTTATTGAGCTCGGGCAGAAAAGATTTCATTTCTTTTTTTTGGTCTTGTCTGTTTGGTCTGCAAAGAACTATGAACTGTGTTAATATTTTTTATTTGTTGCCACAGAAGACATTTTTTTACGTGCATATGTCCTGTCCACAATAAGTATCGTTTTTTTTCTTATGGGCCCTGGTGTCTCCTTGTGTATGAGCATCGAGCAAGCCGATGCTCTAATGATAGAGGGGATATATGCCACCTGGTGTTGTGAGCCAGCAAGTCGTGGCCAACCAAAAAGGGCGAAGAGGACAAATACGAAGGGTGTGTTAGCTCTTCGTTCACAATACACGCTCTTCTTTTTCTGCCTCGCTGTTCCTGTCTTGTCTCTACGGCTATCAGTGCGTGAGAATATGTACTGGCTTCTTTGTAGCCAGAAACACCAGCAAAAATTTAGCAATGCATTTTACCACTGTTCTTCGAATATGTCCTTTCATGGTCATTAGATGAATTACTTAATTGGAGAAGTGTTGAAGGGGCCCTTTACAACTACATGCTACTAATAGTAAGCCAAAGATTGAGGGTCATGTCAAGCGAGCTGTCCAGAAATAATTTGGCATAAAATGCTAATTTTATGTTTTATTTCCAATTAACTTATAGCTTCATTACATATCTGATTGTGTGGTATGTCTGTGCGCATTGCAAAGTGTTCTCTGGTCACTATGTCACTATTGTCAAATTGAAGCCTTTCTGCGTGATCTTAATGCTTAGCTCAATACTTCGTTATGACAAACTTTCACTGTCTTAAGCTTTTCTCTATTTTGGTTTCTGCTTTGAATAAAAATTTACATTTGCTTTTCTCCTATTGCAGGCACAGTGTGTTATAGGTTGCCAGCATATTGTGCAATATGATGTACCTTAGGCTTCTTTTTTGTGTAGTGAAAAAATACATCAGCTACTTTTAAAACGCATGCAAAGTTTTGTTTTTCAATACACCTCTGAAATGGAAAAGCTGCATATTTTGTGTAATTGCATTTCACTGGAATTATAATTTTCAAAATGCCATTTTAATTTGTGCATTTTACAGGAGTGCAGTGCATTTTCTGTGAGTTGTTCTTTATTGAGACGGATAGTCGTCACCATGCCTCAAAATTTGTGCAAATTTGATGTTACTGAAATTCACTGAAAAATATTCATCTCTCAACATGCTACAAATTATTATTTTTTGTGTTCATTAGAAGATCAATTTCAACACTTGCACAAAAGGAAGTGTTTAAGGCAAACTAGTTCTCAGGTTGCGTAGTTGTGTGACTGTTTTCTACCAATAAAGTTGGTGATGTCTTGACAAAGACAAGTCAATTGGTCAGACTTGGCTCCAGCAATACTGATTGTTTAGCAAATTATATTTAGTAAATCCAAATACTTTAAGCTTTAATTGTCAAGCCTTCTTGAGGTTTTAGGGTAACTAAACAATATGATGCATATTTTCCAAAAGACATGTCGTTTTAGTTGGTGGTATTGCGGGGATTTGTCAAAAATAAAAATACAGAACATCTGCTGCGCATGGCTTCAGGAGGAGATTGTAGTACTAGTAGGCCATAAGGTGTCTGGAATCATGAAGGGATCGTTGAGAAATGTGTAAACCAAGCTGTTGAAGCTACTTCATAAGTGGTCAAGCTCAATGAGATAGAATAAACTCTAGCTCATGTTATTGAGTTTCCTGTTAGGTTTAACGTGTGTCTCAAAAATGACATGCCTCATTTTTCAATGACACTTGTAGTCATTGGCAAGAAAAGGTGCATTATAACCCCCTAAACCTGTCTGTTCTACACACTAGTACCCAGAAAACCGGTTAAGTCTGCACGCTAAAACCCACTAAACTGGTACATTCTACACACTAGAACCCAATAAACTGATTAGGTCTACGCGATATTACCCACCAAACTGGGCTCGTGTACACACTAGCATCCATCAATCAAACCAATCTGGTCTACTCACTAGAACCCACTAAACCTGTCAGGTCTGCACACTAAAACCCACCAAACTGGTACGGTCTACTCACTAGATCCACAAGTTTCCGCATCAGTCATGCGTAATCAATGAACTTTCGAGAAAACAAACGACGCTGCTTTATCGGATAAGAACAGATACACGCCGGCTTGGTCATTCAAGATTGGGCGAGGCGCTTCCCCGTTTTGTGCTTTTTGTGGCGACATCGGTTACATCGAACATTTTACTTGGCTGTGCCCCCAGTTTGACAGAGAAAGAAAAAAGATGATACGCAGCTTGCAGAAAGGTTGGCACAAGCACGGGGCATTAAAAAATGTCACCTTTCCTGAAGGACCCACGGCAAAGAGGAAGAGCGTGCAATGTATCCTGATTACTTTCCTGCGAGACACTGCACTGAGGGACATTTGGTGACTGACCTATTTAATTTAAGAGATGCTCAGGCAGAACAATTGCCGGCCTTTTAGGCCAGGCTAACCTCGCCTTTGCAATACCCCCACCACCACCACCACCTGCACACTAAAACCCACTAAACCGGTACGGTCTGTACTCAAAACCCACGAAACCGGTGTAGTGTTAACACTAAAAAACATGCACCCCACCTAACCGGGCTGGTGTATTTTTCAACTGGGAGTGAAGTATATTTTACCCAGGAGTAGAGCAGTTACAAATAAAATATAAAATTTAATCAACTACGCATGATTAGCACAGCGGCATAACTAAACGTGAGCAGAGCATGTGTTTAAGTTATACCTACTGTGAAAATTATATCTAATATTTTGAGGTTAGATTAGTTAATTTGATGGTTCTGTTGGGTTTTTATAGTGCATAAGTAACTTGGGACATCATGTGAATTTCATCATGCAAATTAGTCAGGTATGCACAGCAGTTTAATATGCCTCCAGTGATAAAACTGGCTTAATAACTTACTTTTTGTACAAATAGACAGTTCACAGCTGCTGGCTATCTGAGATTATGTGCCAAAATCTCAAGCGCTGCCACAGTCAACATATATGAAAAAAAAACAAGAATTCCAGTGCCTCAAAACAAGGCCACAGCAATGCTCAATAACTGCCTCAGATAATTGTTAATTCGGTCACTGATTACCTTTCCCAAAATAATTGTGATAAGGATTCAGTGTGCTTCTCTCATTACTGCTAGAAGGTACCGATTCCTGCCGCCTTTTTTACCTGCCTCCTGTTACCATTGTTAAAATATAAATGCACAACTGAAATGGCAAAAAAGACAAAGAAAATGTTTCTGCTGGAAGCTAGTTAATTTTCATGAATTCTTTGGATCAAGATTAGAACAAGACACTCGGTTGGCACAGCTAACATAAGCCCCACAAAATCTTGGGGAATGACTAGACTTCCTTAATTCTGCACAATAGAAGCACCCATGCATTTTCAACATTTTCTACCACAATGAAGCACACACATAAACAGTTCTTCTAACAAGGCCAATTGATAGTTCGAGAAATGAAGTGATAAATTTAATGACACTATTTTACGCAAGAAAGGCTTGTTTTCTGGTCGCATTCTTGAGTTATCAGGTTATAAGTTTGCATCTTAGAGGTAAAACTATTGTACAGCATAGCCTGTGCAGCCTGGCCCTGAAACGTACGGCAAGTCCGATGCCGGTCAGCGTCCATGTTAATTTCTCCAACAGCAATTGCAAGGTCCTTTCCTTGCATTTCGGGAGCTTTTTCTGAGCCGTCGAATTCTGTCATTTCAGGCGCATACCATTGCTCTTCTGATCTATATCCTTCATACGTGTCTCAAGGTCATTGATAAACTGCAATAAGGACTACAATGCAATGATGCTTAGTTGTACTAGTATCATAAAGCAGGAAAAAAAGACGATATAATTTGTTGGAGGTCTCTTAACTGTGAGACTTTTATAGTATCATACTGTTATATGCATGAAGGCAAGAGCCCCTACAACACTAAAGAGTGCTGTGATATAACGGTGCTGTAAATTTTCAGTTTGTTTCCTTTCGAATATAAACATTAAGGGTAGAAGCATGTTGCCATAATGTACATTTATAAAAAATGATGCTTCTCAACACGAGTCCATTAGGTAAGGATAGTGTTGCTTCACTTCACTGACACTTATTTTTGTCAAGTCTGCAAGCTGCCTTTGTGCTGTCAACGCCATCCGTGCCTCAATTTCCTTCTCATTCGGCAACGTTTTTTTTGTTTCGGCAAGAAGCCACGCTTCGTGTGAGCACAGGCTACTTTCATCTTCATCAAATTGTCTAGCAGTATCGACGCTCTAAGAATGAATACAATGCCCATTACCCAAGCTCTTTTTAACCAATAGTTACTCCTGGAAAAATTTTCATTTACTTACTTATGAAACTGAGGACAAGTCCAAGCAGGGTGAGCAATGTATACATGACACTTGTTCCTCACAAAAATTTTGATAGAGGTCTGAATTAGTCTAATACAGTTTCTTATAAGCTGTACCAATCTTGTATTAGACTGATACAAAGTCTTATCAGTTCTTATAGACATCCATATCAGTCTGATACAGTTTCTTATCAGTGCTACCAGTCTCATATCAAACCAGTGCTACCAGCTTTGAACAAGTTTTATTGGTCATTTATATGGAGTATATTAGTTTATAGGCTTTTAGTCTTTTGTTCATTTATCGGGTCCTCATAAAATGCATTACTGTCATTTTAACCGTAGTTCTTTTTTTGAACACACTGGCCACATATATATGATTGGTCATTTCTGCATGTATATTAATTTATCAGTGTTTTCTATTGAACACTTGGCGACCATTGTGTGAAATATTGCGATCACTCAAACAGTGCGACTGGCAGCTTTTGGATGCGTAGAATAAAATGTACAATGCTTCATGGTAGTGCATAATTGATAAACTGAGCTTTAATTATGCAAAGCAGGTTTCAGCCTAGATGAACGCCTTATTCTATGTGCAAATGGGATTGCAGGTGCCAGATAGCAACACAGTTTTTGCTGACAATCATAGATGTCATCTAGAAATTTCAAGATACTAGTATCCAAAACTTATCAGATAGCAGTATAAACACAACTTGAAACAATACAAACAGAACTTCTCATCAAAGAGCAATACTAACATAATTTCTATATTTTTAGCTATAGGGCCAGTAAACATCCCCAGTCATAGAACTTCATAATCAGTGCACTACTGTGAAATGAGCATGCCGATACAATAATTTTTTGAAATGGCGTGGAGTTCAAAGCCTCGGGTGGTGCTGCAGTTTCTCCCTTTCACAACACATTCCACCCCCCAGCTGTCTCTCCCACATATTGCTTTGCCTTTAATGACGAGCCACTACGTTAGCACTATAATCCATACTAGATGAGATCCTTTAAAGAAACAATGAAATACTTCTTTGAGTAATCATTATTTGACCTCATTGTCAAAATTTAGCAATGTTTAAAAGAACTGTTGTCATGGTGAAAGCTCGACAGGGAAACGATACAAACAGCAATTCATCATGTGTACAGTATCTCTGACTGAAGAAAAAAAAAGAAAACGCTGAAGAAGTAATGAAGAGAACCATTATGCATTTCTTTTTAGAAGCTGCAACAGGAATCTCTCTTTAGAATTTTTAGGTCTTATAAAGTTGTTGCTTCATCCATAAGTATAAAGTATGTTGTACTGACTTCTAAAGAATTGGCTGATCTCTTAGATGGAATCGCATTGGGATGGCAAAAGTGCTTTTCATCACATTCACAATTATTCTTCCCCAAACCTTGCTGTGTGGATAATTTTGTGAGCTTAACTAAAAAAGAACTTGCTCATGTTGTTCAGTCTCTTCCCAATCCAGCTCCTGTGGGCCAGATGGCATTATGACATAGATGCTAAATGCTATTTGAGGTGTTTCCTCAAGATCTCCTTAATCTCACCAACCATTCACTTCGGAAGGGCTGGATTTTTCCAGACTGAAGAATCGCAAAAAATTCTCTTGCTTAAAAAAAAAGAGTGGGTGCACATATGGATTACATAAGGCCGATTGCATTAACCTCTCATGTTATAAAATAATTGAAAGAGCTTTATACTTTACAATTTATAAATTTATTTCAAACAACTCATTACTGAGCCCTTGTCAGATGAGATTCCAACCTGGATGTTTCATATGGGATGCACATATAGATTTAGAGGGATGCATTAAACTTGCTCGTCACAGGCGTCACTTTTCAGCATTAGTAACACTAGATTTCGCTAAGGCATATGACAGTGTCGAGCACGCTATCTTGCTCAATTCATTAGAAAGCTCGCACTTCCTGGGATATATTATTAATTTAGTGTATGAGTTTCTAATGGTTAGGACATTTTATTTTTACCACAAAGGTATATCCACCCTAAAATATCACCAGTACAGAGGGGTCGGGTCCCTCAAGGCTCCGTCTTCTCTCCCGTTCTATTTATTATTTTATTAAGCTCAGTCCCAATTCACAATAATGCCCAAGTGTACATATATTCAGATGACATTGCGTTCTTTGCTGCTGCAAGTGATATTAATTCTTTGCACGCAACATTACAGTCATACTTATGATCATGAGAATTATGGTTCCAACTCGTATCTACTATTATACTTTAATCGTATTTGACTTTCGGATTGTATAATTTCATGTTCCCTAGATATCTGTTCTATTCGTTTTTCATAATAAAATTTAAAATTTTTTTATGCTCAATATACCAACCGCCAGTTAAATGGCCAATCCCCCCCCCCCCCCACCCCCGTAGTGGCTACGAGCCAAGCATCAAGCAAGCAAACAAGATAGAGCAAGTCAAGTGCTGCCTCCTTTGTGTCTCTTCTGTAAAGAGGAGGAAACAATTAGTCATTACTCTCTTTCCTGTCACCTGTAGACGTCATTGAGGAGAAGATTCATTACAACGCCTCTTCGAAACTTAGGTCTGGAAACATCTGAATCAGTTATTCTATCATTTGGCACCTCTACTCTGGGTTACAGTCACAGGGATGTTTACTACACCATAGAAAAATTTCTCAGTCAGACTACAAGAATATTGAGCTCAATTCTTCGTCCTTTTAAACATTTCATACTACTATTCTGTAATTAAGTTTGTTGTATTAACTATTCCTAGCTTCTACGAGAAGTATTGCAAGGAAGCACTTGAAAAAAAACAAAAAAAATTCACCTAACACTCGGCCAATCTCCTGCATTAGGTAAGAGCCATGAGAAGAGGTGAAGTAGAAGAAACTAGAAAAGGTTTAAATGTGTGAGATAGGTCATTACTGCCCTTTGAATTGGGTCAGCTTCATGTACATTTGTCGGATGCAACCATCTTGCAAAGTTGGTGTTGTTTCTCTGCCAAAATGAAAAAGACGCATATTTAAATAGCCCTCGGCCACACTTCGCACAAGGTGAACATAATGGTTCTCCAGTGGGTTGTTATCGAACATGTGTCTATGGAGTTCATTAAAGATCTTTGTTCAGTGAAAGTATTCAAGAACATCATGCAAGAAATCATGCAGTAATGTCTTTGATGCCAACATCTTACAGTGAAGTACCATTCGCACTAGTGACTCACACTTGCGGCATATTCTAATGACACTTTCTGAAGGGTACTGCAACCCTCCCCTAGTCTTTCTCTTTATGAGAGAAAATAACGTAGAAGGAGGTTTATCTGCAAGTAAAGCGGAAGATCACCGCTCGCATATTAGCATGGCAGAGAGCTTATGGGCAATATAGCCGGCCATGTATGCAATTACGCGACTCCCACATTCACTGATGTTCTGAGGAGCAGGAACATAGTCGTGGTCAGTGGCATTACTTTTACGTACAGTCTCGTCATCACCAAGCCTTTTGCGCTGTGTCGAGGAATTCAAGAGGTGTGTAGGCGAAACTGTTACATAACCGCACGTTAATATGCTAACATTCTCAAGAAGAAGGCAGTTTCCGGTTGCAACATCAGAGAGCTCATTCTGAATAATAAGTTTCTTCCGAATAATAACTTTATTCTGAATAATAACGCAGCACGAAACTGCTGCGTGTTAGGGTTGTCATTTTGGCCATCATACACTCTAATAAGACCAAAAAAATGTTCCAAGTGGTCCTGACAAATTTTATGAGCCGGAATATATTTCACAAGTTTTTTTCTAGGACAAGATAATTGAAAAAAGCAAGCAGGCCTTGCATACAAATTAGGAATCCAAGAAATACAGTTTTTCTACTCGCCCTTACTACTTTTCTTTCATTTGGTGACTCCCTTTATGAACACAAGTAATGTGTTGTCACTTTGAAAAGTTCTTCAATTTCTTTAAGTTCTTATATTTCTCATATATAGGTTTTTTCCAGCCTTTTTGATAAATGCTTCTTGAGTTTAAGACATCAAAGGTGTTGTTAATGATTTGGAGGAACTTCTCAGTTCCTGGGCTGTCTTGCAAACCCTCTATCTTTAGTGCTCTACACTCTGCTAGAGCACTTGCCACAGAAATGCTTAGCACTTGGGCAGCAAGCCTAACTTTCATTGGCTTCCTTTGCCATTCACAGTGTGCCTTGCGCAGCCTGTTGGCTGGGTGCAGGCCCTCTTTTTGCTGCAAAGCGTGTAGTTTTTCTATGTGCCTCCATGCCACGGTTCTGCCATATTGATCAACAAAAGACCTATTATGAGCTAAGGCATTTCGCACAAGCTTTAGCATGTGGCATGGGTCTAAGAAGGCTGCTATGGGCTGATGTGTAGCTGGGTGTGGAAAAGTTGTTTTTAAGCTGTTGTGATTGCTAAGGTTGCAGCCAAGTTCATGCACAATTACAATATTAGCAGCTGCTTCATCGCATGTAACAGCTCTAACTATAACCCCGGCATCATGCGTAAGTAGTAGGCATTGCTTGACAAGATTCGCTTGCTGTTCTCCAGTGATGCCATCCTCTAAAAAATACACAAAAGGTAGCTTCCACCTGCCATTCATACACACTGCCATTACAACAAAAGCTGCCTTAGCTTGTGGCAATGAGTCGCTATCATCCCCAGTGCCAATATCAACAAAGCCTTCAAATCTACCAATGTTCCATTGTATTTGTTGTAAATTAGAGTGTACACTGTCTGGTGGTCTCTTGATTGTGTTTCAATGCACTTCATTTGCAGTGCTTGAAAGGCCTCGGTTGAAAATCCAGGGTTACCATCAACAGTCTGATACCATTTCCTTATGGTTCTTCGGTGTGGTAGGCGCGTTTCAAAAACCTTTCTCACATAGGTGTATGCACGAGGGGAATAAAAGTTCAATGTGAGAGCAAGTGACCTTAGCTCAGGAGAATACTGCTTTGCTGTGGTGGCCCCTGTGCACTTTGCAATTTGTCTCTCAAGAAGGTGCTTGTTGGCAGATCCAAGACTGTTGAGAGTGTCTACTTGTTCCTTCAGGAGGATGTTATCTTTGATCAGCGAGTCTAGGACCGACTTCATCTCTACATTTTTTTTTGAAGTCGCCGCCTTGATTGTTGCAATTTTTTATGGTCTTTCTTGATGATAAATGTAGTGCAGCAAACTGTGCTACACGGGCTCGCAGGTTTGCCTCTTCTGGTGTGTCCTCCTATGAAGTATAAGCAAGTCATTTGCATGACTGCTTGATCGAAATAAAAGCATTTTTTTGAAGAGGGGGCTCATTTTGTTGTAAAACACAACCTAATTAATTTAACAGATGAATAGGCTAGTAAAAGTGTAGGGGCCACTAATTGTTGTCTTTAGCTCCAGTCTAATGTTAATGTAAATTTAAATGAGTCAAAGTGGACGAAATATCGCCATTTCTTTCAGTGAAATGACAACGGTGATTTTTCGTCCACTTTGAATGATCTGGGTATATGACAGCTCATGACATACAACCATCATACGACACAAGAATGCACTTTATCATTGACTGTTCCCTGCCTGGATTATTCTGCGCCCAGCCCTAAAGAATGGTGGACAAGTTCAGCTCATGCGCAGCAGTTTTTTTCTTCTACTGCCATACAAAAGCTGGCTTTATCTTGATGTTTGTCTGTGGTTTTGATAGGTGGTAGACACAATCATATTAAAGTAATAAAAGCAGCACTGAGTTCACTTGTATAGATGACCTGACACATGCAGCAAAAATGAGGAATCTAGAATAGAAAAATAGAAACATTTCTAGCCAGATTTTAAGGTAACAGTGGGGCTCAGGAATATCCAAACAATATAATTTGTGTCAATAGTGCTTACCAACATTCATATAGTGATCCTCTGTTGCTAATTAAAAATGTTCCACATCAACCTCTACAGATAAAAACGCAGACAAATCACATGTAAGAAATTACTGGTTTATTGATTCATTTTTACATGCATGCATGATGCATGTTAGTACATTGTTATAAAAGTTATGGTGAGCCTGTTCATGCAGGTTGAATGTTGCCTGAACTTTATTAGTCAGCTACATTTTAAGAAATGCGTCAACTTCACTAACACATACACATACAGGTGCACATGCAGACATTTCTCATGACTGAGCACGTGACAATAGATTTCATTGGCAGCATCGTTTACCTTAATACGCTTCCTCTTTGTCCTTGGTGTTTGCAGCATGGCAGTTAGTATGGGCAGCTCCTGTGAATATTTACATCTTACTGTAACTTAATTTGGCTGTTCTATTGGATGAGTAGGATGAACATCATGATGAGTCACTGAGAGCGAAATAGCGAAATCCTCTCTTGACTTGTATAACTGTCATTACTCGACAGCACACCTCTCTTCCCAATTGGTCCCTCTGACAATGAAATGCCAGCAATAGAGGCAATACTGGTTAAGGACTAAGTAAAGGAATTGTAAACATGCAGAAGGTCCTCACACTTTTTTAATGCAATGAGAGAATGCATCCGAGTAGCAAAGAATGGTTGCACTGTGACCTATACAACACTCGTATACTGTTACATTGCCCAGCCTTTCCTCAGGCTTTCCAACTGCACATATTTTTTACTATACGTTATGTTAGAAATAGCGAGACATTGCACAGAAATGACAACATATGCTATGGGCACATGAAACAATGGTTAATTTGCTTATTCTATTCTTGGGGCTGTTTTCAAATGCTGGTCCTGATGGGCGGCTGTGAGATGGGCAGTGGTATCACAGAAAGAAAGAAGAGAATAGAGCATAAAATTTCTATTTATACTACACAGTTGGGCTGGTGAGGTTTGCATGATTTAATTTCCATTACCATTGCAATCTCAGTTTTTTAAATTGTTTTGTGTGAGTCTCTCCCATGTACAGAGGTGAGTGAAGGATTCATACTTGCAGAAGATAACTATATATATGGTGCACATGTTTTAGCTGCATTGCACAATGAGTATTATAATGTTACAATTTATGATTATATTGAATTATTTACCAGTTATCACTTGTGTCTGATCTTGAAGTTGCGGTGCTTGTGCTCTAGTACTGTACCCACACAAAGCTATGCCGATAATCTGAAGTAGCTGGATTGGCTGATATGCCAATGTGATAAGAATGCACAAATGTCATTTCTCTGGTTGTCCTTTCAGTATTTCTCATTGTTTATTTTTCTATGTTTTTCTAAACATAACATTATTGTCTAGCTTTTGTGCTGTTTATGAAAAAGAAACTTTTTGTGGAAGTCGGAGAGAGAGAGTGAAACGAAGTAAGAGGTCAGGAAAGTTAACAACCATGCTTGGCTCAATTGGCTCAATTCGTGGTAGGGGAGAGGTGAAGTAATTATAAAAAAATAGAAAAGAAAGAACAAGAGAAAAAATTCATGTCTTGCCAATCACGACAGATTATGTGCTTTATATAAAGAATTACTATATGAATAATTGAAGGTATACATGAAGATATAATACAATGGTGAAACACACATTTGGCATATGAGCCAAAAATTTGCTAGTTTCTCATACAATAGTACTAAATTCACTGGCACAAATATCAGAGTCTCCTGCTTTCCATTGACTATGATTACCTTTGAAGGCTGCTCAGGTGCTAAACCCCTGCTGCAGAGTCTTGAGGGCCCTGAAAGCACTGCGTTGAGCTCGTCACTAATGACCGTGGTTGCCTGTGAGAATGATGAGTGTCTTTATCATTTGTTTTGTGACTTGTGAAACTGTTATCATACTTCAAATAAAACGGAAGTTACATTGAGTAGAGCATTTGTTCAGGCAATTTGACAATCCATTGGTGTGGCCCTAGAATCATCAACGATTAAAGACTCTTCTGATGTTTCTGCTTTTGCTGTTGATTAATTCTAAAAAAGCTCATAACTCAAGAACTGATACACAGAAAAGAACGATGTGTAGACAAATCAAACCTTATGAAATGTCACTGAAGCAATTCTTAACGCCCTTGTTGAGGGGATGCAAAATACTAGATTACGCAGGAACAGAAGCCAATAATTGCAGATTTTCAAACTGAACATGTTCAAACTGTCTAGCTTTGGGTGTTACGATTGAGCCGGCACTGCTGTTTGCAGGTATATTAGGATCGTGGTGGCTGGTATCTATGTGGAAAGCTGCCAGTGCTTAACATACCAGTGCTTCCAATAGGGCTGTACACTATCACTGACATGGCACTAATATTGTCTTTTTAAATGCATTCGAATCACCATGAAAAGCAGTAGCAGAGAGAAATAAAATTAAGTATTTATGTACGTACTTCTGCACACGACAATACATCCGTGCGAGTTTCAAAGATTAGGAAGGCCCCACAGCAGCCTCCTCACTTGCACTTTCAACAGCCATGGGCACCTAAAAGCAAGGCCCATACTTTGCAGTTTATTTTCGTGGCACACTCAGGAATATAGTTGTTGCTTCATTTCAAATTGCAGTAAAGAAAAGGTAATGAACGTACAGGGGATGCTGTTGATGCAGCCTCTTTGAAATGTGCTGGCACGAATGTTGTGCTTTGAGCTGCTGCATATGTGTCTCCTGGTTGCTGTAGCCGAGACATGCGTAGAGAAATGCATTTACAGCAAGCATTGTCTATATATATGAACCTGCTCAAAACACACTGACGTCTGTAAATGAAGTTTGCAAAACTGCTCAAGCAAACATCCATGAAGCCTAAACTTTGGCTGAATGTCTACGTAACCTTCAACAGCTAATTTGAATATAAATTAATCAGAGTATCTTCACTGTGGTTACTTCCTGCTTTAGAAAGGCAATCTTGCGACCTCGGCTCCTACTGTAGATGATGTCAAAGTGTGTCACAAAAATTTATGAGCTAGAGTACTTTCACAAAATGTGCTCGATGAACGATTTCATCCGGGCTCAGTGCAAGTAATATTAAGCGATACCGAAAGAAAAATGGAACTGCGCAACATGGAACAGTAGCATAGCCATATATATTTTCCAGGAGCGGGGAAATGAAACCCCCTGGATACTGCGCAGAACGTAGGTGCGGTACGGTCTGCGACTTTCGCAGAGAGCTGAATATCGCTTGTTTCTGTCATCGGGCACGCCAACCGCAGGTGCCGCGATAGCTATATTCAGTTCGGCGCGAAGCGGTTTGCTTGCAGCGCCGTTAATTACATTAGTACATTATAGCGCCGAGGCGAGCTTCCTTAAGATAACGCCTTACACTCTTTATCCGAAACGCCTGTTTTTGTTTATCCTATATGCTTTACTGTACGTATGGTTTTTCATGCCGCGCGTGTATTGTGCTTCATGTTGGCCCGCAACTGTCGGCGTCGAAGGCCTGCCACACGAGTGCGCGCACATTTCTCGGCGTTTCGTATTCTATAGACACACTTAAAGCGCAACCACAACCGGCCTAAGCATCCCGTGCAGCAAGAAACGTACATTACGGAGCAGCAGCGCGCGGGCCTCAACAGATATGTGACAAGAAAAAAAAGAGGGGGATCTTCAGAAAGACCTAATTTTCCAGGATGCTACAAACAATTGAACGCAAATAAACAACCACTGAGAGTACTTAAGCATTAAGTAATATAATCGTTATGGAAATGTTTATGGTGTTAAAATAATTTGATTCCAGTTTTCTCTAACCAGAATTCTGAGAACAGCATCATCTCGCAGACGAGTTCACTTTCGGGTGGCCGTACTGCAGAAGCCCATCTCCTTCGACGTACCTGATCACCGGGAAATCTAAGGACAGTACGGCAACACGCACCCAAAACAAAATTTATGACCATTTTCAGCTGAATCATAAAACAAAGATAGACATAATGCGTGACAAATAGCTTCGCATGCAAGAATGGTTTCGTATGGAATAAAATTTCGGATACCTACGCATAAAAAGTGACACCTGCTTCTTTCCGTAGTGAGCGCGACTTGGACCCGGGTACACAACAGCTGGGCATCGCTTAGCTCTGCTGCAAAATACAGTATGGTTCCATTATCTGAAACAAGGATGCGCGGAATGCCGAACCTGCTTAAGGTCCCTAGATGAAACAAGGTAGCATCACTCATTGTTCTTGAGCCGTCCTCCTCACTCTCTCGATTACTCCTCTTTTTCTCTGCCATCCGCGTCTGTAATTGGTGCATTACTTGCACGTGATCTTGCAAATGGCTGGTGGTGTTATTTATTATTATGCAAAAGGTTCAAAACGAGTACGCATGCGCATATGGCTCCAGCTGGATTTTCGCCGTGACCAAAGACAAAATCGTAGCCAGAACATAAACTGAAGAGAAGGAGCGTTTCAGTGTGCGCTAAGTCGACAATAATTGTTTCGCCATGCTCGTTCAATGCAACATCTGCGTTTTTCAGCAATGCTGCGTTGCCGTAAACAACAGAAAATGGTTTCGCTCTCTTCAACTTACCTCGTGCTTTCCGAGATGAAGCGCACCATTAACGGCAACTATGAACCATTTCACGCGAATGCTTTCGTGCAACTCCGTCAACGTATTTCGACGCGGATCTGCGAAGCGAGTTCACTTGTCGGTTTTTATTGAAACGCCAGGCGCGCGTCTAATGCGTGTCTAGTGCACGCCAGTTGGTACAAATACATGTGGGTATGCACGTATACAGAACAGCTGTAGGTTGTAATCAACGCACCTTCAGAAACATTTCACTCTTGACCAGTTCCCGCTTGAGCCGAAACGCGCTGCTTCGAGACACCTCACCAGTAGAACTCTCACTTTTCAGGAAGTTCCGAGCACCGCAACAGAATCACTTGGCATCACAATTGTCCAAATGGGCACATTAAAAAAAACGTCATCGCAGTGCTGCTGAACGAGTGTTCGTACCAGTCTGGTCGTAGTTTTTTTTTCTTGCGTGTGCACAAGCCGGTTGTAATCAATCGTCACAACGTCACGCCCTGTGGCCACTTACAGGATCCAGCAAGAAGCACGTTCACTGTGTCACAGCACGAACAAAACACAATCGGAGAAGTGGACTAGTTAGAACTGGACGAAATACCGTGGCCGTGGAACTAAAATGTACTACGCGAGGCGCCATGGCTAGTGGTGTTAAGTATAGAACTGTCCAACGTTGCCGGTTGAGTAATGCACATCCCGCTTGCTCTTGTGTTGTGCCGTTTATGTTCATAAAGGTAACTGTTTATTCTACGTCTTATTTTGTTCCATTTTGTTTCATTTACATCTATTCATCGTAGCAACAGAACACAAACATTCGCTTTTGGATGAAAGTTTCAAACCTTCTAGGGGGCGCTTCAGGCAATAAGCGAGGAGGAAAAGGGAGGGTGTCGCTACCTTGGAAACTTGTTTTATCTAGGGACCTTAAACCTGCTGAACAAGCTGCGCAGGTAAGTGATAGTCGAAGATGTGGACGCCTGGTTCACTGATACCGCCTCGATCCAGTTGCTGTGAGCATCTACAAGAGCTTACACAGCGAGAAATGCCGAAAATGTTCTGTTTTATGCGCGGCCACGCTTGTTAACAGCGCGCCAGAGATAGCAGGCGACCTCGAAAGGAGAGAGGCAAGGGAGATGGAAAAACTTCCGGCGCAGCAGTTTCTCCTTCAGGGGGTGCTGCAGATGGCGGCGGTATTCAATGATCCCTGTGATCAGACGGTGTCCATACAAGGCCAAGAAATACCGAGGGTAAGTGAATACAAGTACCTTGGAGTATGGGTAAATGAGAGTGATAGATACATGGGGGTACAGGAAAAAGCCTCGACAGCAAAAGGAAAGAGGAATGCGGCAATAATGAAGCACAGAGCGTTGTGGGGATACAATAGGTATGAGGTGCTTCGAGGTCTGTGGAAGGGTGTAATGGTTCCAGGGCTTACTTTTGGGAACTCAGTGGTGTGCATGAGGGCAGAGGTGCAATCGGGAATGGATGTAAATCAAAGGACTGTGGGACGCCTCGCGTTGGGTGCTCACGGGAAGACGACAAACGAGGCTGTAAAGGGCGATATGGGGTGGGCAGGTTTTGAGGCGAGGGAAGCGCAGAGCAAAATAAGGTTCGAAGAAAGGCTAAGAAATATGAAGGAGAGTAGATGGGCAGAGAAGGTGTTCCGTTATTTGTATAGGAAGAGCGTGGACACACAGTGGAGAAAAAGAACTAGAAGACTCACTAGTAAATATACGGGTGGTATTGTGAGCCATATGTCAACAAAGAGCGTTAAGGGAAAAGTCAGGGAGGCGGAGAGGATTTACTGGATGGCAGCTATGGAGAAAAAACCGGCTTTGAGTAACTACCGAAAGGGCAAAAATGAAATAAGGAGGGAGGCATTTTACGATAATTCAAGGGGAAGCGCTTTACTGTTTGAAGCGAGATCGGGTTGCCTTAGAACGCGTAGTTATAAAGCAAGATTCAGTAAAGAAGAAGAACAATGCACATGCTGCGGGAAAGATAAGGAAACGGCGGAACATGTTCTAATTGAATGTGGAGATATCCACCCAGGTGTACGTTTGGGCACGAACCTACAGGAAGCCTTGGGTTTTAGGGACAACAATGGAAAGCTGAACACACCCGCGATTGAAATAAGTAAGAGACGGTTAGAGTATTGGTGGCAGAAAATTAGAGAGAAAGGACAAAAATAAATATTGGAAAAATAAAATATGGACAGTGTGCCGTAAATGGCAGAGAACTTAAGCTGAAAATTTACCTTTTTCCATTAAGATAGAATTTATCGAAGTAGAGGCATTAGGCCAACATAGAAAAAAAGGAAAAAAGGTTTTTTTTTTTTTGAGCCTGGTGGCATACTTGTCACCACCCCGTTATAAAGGGGACGCTCATAGCATCCATCCATCCATCCATCACAAATGTGACGTCATGCCCTCTCCTTAGTTTTTCCTTCCTCTATGGTCCCGCCAGAATTGAACATAAAAATGGCCGCGCACCACGCGACGGCATACACAACCTGTGGCTGGGCACCTGTCCTTTGGACCGGGTCATTTCAGTTAATTTCAAGTTTCCCCCGAAAGCAGTGTATCGTTAATTTAAAAAAATACACCAAATTGAATCGGTGCTCGAACACTGTACCGAAGAAAGTTTCGAATATGTCCTGTTTCTACTTGTGATGAGAGACTGTAACTACACCATGTGGTGAGCGTCTATTTGTCGTACAGAATCTTACCTAGGAAGAGGCTTTCTGGGGATTTTTCGCTCTAATGATATTCGATGGTGGTGCCGTTAGGTCGCAGTGGAGCCACAGTGGCTGTAATAGGAAAGTGTGATGAGTGGCGAGCGGCGCCTATGGAGCACACTGAAGCCTCTGAGGAGGAGCCACGTGAGGCCCCTGCAATACTTAAGGCCCCTGTATTATACGTAAGGCCCCTGTATTTTTCAAAGGTAGCGCAAACTCCCTTCCCCGCGCCGTTTCCTCCTCGCTCGCCACTCTCAGCCGCCATGAAAGAGCGACTCACGTGGAGTGCGCCGCCGGGCGGTTTCGTTTTGTCGCGCGGCGCGTTGAAGTAAGGCCCCTAGGGGCCTTACGTTGAAGTGCTTGCTTAAAACGCGCCAATTCTTGGCGTAAATGCACAACGGTGCTCGCAAATACTGTGTAAGAACAACAGTGTGCGATCGGACAGTGCCTTAGCTATCATCTCGCGTTTTGAGGGGAACCAAATGTACCAAATGCCGCCCTATTGCAATCTGCCTTTGCAGTACTCATCGTCGATTTAATCTGGGGCCTGCTTCACAAGATAGAAAAATCTGGGCTATGTGTAATTTTTCTTGGGTTTATAATCTGCCTTTGCAGTACTCATGGTCGATTTAATCTGTTGCCTGCTTCATAAGATAGAAAAATCTGGTCTTCGTGCAATTTTTCTTGGGTTTATAAGTGTGGAACAGCCCCTCAAAAGTTAATATGCGTGCTCTTGGAGCTCGAGTTTGTACAGGAACAACAGAGCCCTACTGAAATTTGCGACATGCATGCCTGCTTCCATATTGGGACGTGTGTAAACGATTCATCCATAAAATACCACAAACATTTAGTGGGATGAAGGTAGATTTTATTGAGTGCGCAAATGAAATGCGGGAAGCATCGAATGATCATGAACGCTGCAAATTATTCCAGTAGAGCGACGACAGGGCGAAACAATTTCGCTATCAAATCAGATAGCCTCTACAGCATGCGAAGGAAAGAGAAAAAAAAAACTTTATCCGGAGCCCTCCACTACGGCGCGCCTCATCGCCCTGCTTTGCGTCGGCTTGTTAAACCTTGCACTCACTGAATCAGAGAAGAAAACACCCGCTTTGAACGTAGGTGACACAGCCGGGCGTGGCCAAACACAAACAATACAAGAAGTGTCGTTCGCAGACGTATACAAATACACGCTAAAATATTGAAACAATCATTGCGCACTTATAAGGAGAGGAACCTTTTCAATCACAGACATACACATCGTTGCATCGTGTATACAGGAAATAGGCAAAGCATAAACAAAACCATTGCACATCTGTAACGGTATCTCTCATTAAAACATTCAAGTCAAGTGACAAAGGGGTGAAACAGCCTCATGAAATCAGATAGCCTGTAAGGCATACAAAAAAAAACAGAAGAAAACTCGCGGTCTGAACACAGATCAGCCAACCGAGAGTGGCGCCCGGACGTAAAAAAACACAAAATGCACAGGTTCGCAGCAATACACAAATATATCATAAAATATTGAAACCCTCATTGCACACTTTTAAGTAAAGGAACCCTCGTTTTTAATCGCAGGTATACACATAAGGCACTGAAGTAAAATATACATTGGACATATCTAAGTATATACAAGCGCTAGACAAAAGCATAAACAAAACTCATTCACATTTGTAAAGACACCTTCTTTTTCGATCACAAATATACACATAAGGTACCGAAGTCTACTAATGTGACATTTCTAAGTGTGTACAGGAAATAGGCAAAAACATAAACAAAACTAGTGCACGTTTTTAACGGCATCTCTCATTGAAACACTCCTGCTGCCCGACTTTTTCGAAGCCAGTCGCTTCCTCTCCGCTTCAGCATTGGACTTCTTTACTAATATCTGCATCCTTGCTCTCAAAAACAACTGTACAATCTTCTTGGGCACTTCATGGCATGGCGGGAAAGAATTGGCTGTGAACAAAGAAGCTATTATTTTTTCCTGCAATGCTGGTCCACTAACTTTGTTTGTGAGAAGGTCCACTTCATTTTTTCTGACGTAAGCCTCTGCAAACTCAACAACCTGCAACACTGCCGCTGATGGAATAGCCAGCGTCATTTTGTGTTTGGTGAAGCTTTTTAACTGCTGAAGCCTGCAAGCATTACTGCTGTCAGACAGTGCAGCTTGACATTCTTGGCAGGCCAAACCATTCTTGACTCCCCTCACAACATACCCAGCGAGGTATGTTAATGACTCCTGCTCTAGAATTTCTAGATCCAGCATGTCGTCAGGAGTGTGAACGGAATCTACTCCGTCATGTTGGTGTTTCCCACTGTTGATTCCGGCAAGCATGAAGCCATCAGCATCAGAATAACTTCCGTCCTTACTCGGTTGCAAAAACAAAGACAGAGTGGCAATCTTCAAGGCGCTCCGAAATGCCAATCTCTCTGGGACAGGATTTTTTGCTCTCAAGGTTGAAAACAGGTTTTCAAGAGCGTCAGTGCTGAAGCGGCTCAACAAGAGATCTACAAACCCCAACTCATTCAAAAACAGCTCCTGCACATGCAACATAGTTGTAGTCGCCATCACTATGCCCGTTCGAATAGGCTTCTAACATTTTTTCGCATCAGTTACGATTTCGATTTTTTCAAAAAGGTCAATCATGCCTTTTAAATACGTGACAGTCTCCTTGTACCGTTGTTCATCGATGTGGCTGATGGCAAGCATTGTCGTTCTTCAGGAGATTAATTTTAACCATTTAAACACCGTCTCAACAAACCACGCTGTGGTTAAGGCATCTGTGTAATTAATTTCGTCGTCCTTTGCTTCTACAAGCATGCGCAGTGCAGCCGCTGTGTCGTTGTTAAACAAACTGAAAGCAAATCCCACTTTCATCTTTTCAAAATGTCCTGGTTGCACGCATGATTCCTTCGAATGGGGTGCCAGTTTAAGGTCTGCCTTGGCATCAACCTCTACAACCCGCTTAATTGGCTGGACTGACACGGTGCGGCCGGGAAGTTTTAGCTTTTTGGCAAGGTCTTCTGCCAGCGTAATCTCTTGTTCTTGAGTTTGGTGATTACGCAAATTTTAAAGCAAGTGTGGCACATCTGGCATAAAAAAAAAGCTTTCTGCTAGGGTCACACGGGTGAGCACATGAAACTTTCGGCTTGCTGTGCTTTCCAACTACAATTCCGAACAACTTCCAAAGAAACTGGTTGCCTCCCGCCATGTCCGTCACAACAACATGCAAACGGATTCCAACTTTTTCGCACTCTGTAATAACGTCCACAATGATCTGCTTCATTCCCCGCAGGGGCGCCTGCGCAAGTAGGCGTTTGGTGTGTAGCGACACCACGGACCCGAGCTAACGGGGGAGTTTCGGCTCCCTCCCACGCCTAGCCGTGCGTGGCTTTGCCGTGTCCGGGGAAAAGGGGATCCTGGGGGTTGAGCCAATGCTGGGTGATTGGACCTTTAAGGCCCCCCGGCAGAGGCAACACACCCCTTTGGCCCCGGCTTCACGTAGACGGCACCCCTGGGCTGACCCACCCAAGGGAAATCGGCAGTCGCCTTTTCCTATCTCTCTCTCCCTACATCTTCGTCTTTTGTTCTCACTTTACATCTTTCCTGTATTCTCCTCACTTCTTTTTACTTCCAATTTTTCCTGGCGGCAAGGGTTAACCTAGTGTAAATATCCAACCTTGGGTAGATATATTAGGTTATAGCGGCCATGTACGGCTGGCGCTTCCGCCTCCTTCGCGTCTCGCAGCGTCCTCTTGTTGGGCTCGGTGGTGGGTGGCTGGCATGGCCGCCGAAAAAACTATCAAATTTATGGGAACCCCTAGCCCTGTCACAACTAATCGCCCCTCTAAGAGGTGGTGCACCGATGTAATTCTTGAATTTCTCCCGAACAAAAAAGACAACTTCCCAAAATACCACATTATCCATTGTGAAAATACAGAAAAGAAAGCTAGAAACATTTCACCTTTCCTTGTATCGAAATGCCTTATAGAAACGCTGGGCGCAGGCTACAAGGCCACAAAGACCGCCAGTGGTGACCTGTTACTTGAAGTAAAAGACAACGCACAGTACCAGAGACTACATAAACTCACAGCATTTGGGGATCAGCCTATCACAATCACACCACATCGAACCATGAACACAGTGAAGGGTGTTGTATCAGATGGAGACCTGATGGACCTCTCTGATGATGAACTTTTAACAGGCTGGAAAGAGGAAAATGTCATTCAGGTGCAGCGTATCAAAATAAGAAGAGAAGATAAGGAAATCCCAACGAAGCACATCATACTCACTTTCGCATCTAGCACCCTCCCAACTGGAATAGCAACAGGATATCTTAAACTGCCAGTTAGACCATACATACCCAACCCGAGGCGCTGCTTTAAGTGTCAGAGGTTCGGGCACGGCTCCCAGAGCTGCCGAGGACAGATTACCTGCGCAAAAATGCGGCACCAAAGGTCATACCGCTGACGATGACTGTCAGCTACAAGTGCACTGTGCAAACTGTGAGGGTGACCATCCTGCATATTCCAGGTCATGCGTGGCCTGGAAAATGGAAAAAGAAATTATTAGTACAAAGTTTAAATTGAACATAAGCTTCCGTGAAGCGCGGCAGCGCGTTTCCCCGCATTTTTCTGGGAACACATCTTACGCCGAAGTGGCGCGAGGGGGGTCAGCACCACTTCGATTTTCGGCAATGCCTTGGACCACGCCCAGCGTGCCGAGGCAAACGCCACAAGCCCCCATGGGGGGAGCAGCCTCGGCTGCCCCACCCTCCTTGAATACAGCCCCACCAAAGGCGCCTGTGAACCTTGGCAGCAGCCAGGGCACCACACAAACTAAAGAGGTCCCCTCGACCTCCAGCCCGGTGGGGTTTAAGGCTCCGTCTGTCACGACGAAGCCTACAACGAAAACATTATCTGTCGCCTCTCCTGAGGCGATGGACACATCAACTGCACCGGCGCAGACTGCGCCAAAAGAGCGGCGGGGTTCCCTCGACCGCTCTAAAAAAGACAAAACGGTAATTACAGGGCCTTCTAAAGGCTCTGTAAGATAAGTCACTTCTCTCTTTAGACACCAGCCACACTCATTTTGTACACACAGCACTTCTTCACTCCCATAATGGAGACACAAATTATACAATGGAACGTCAGAGGACTACTTCGAAACCTCGACGATGTCCAAGAACTTCTCAACAAACATTCTCCAAAAGTGCTGTGTCTACAGGAAACACACTTAAAATCCAAGAATACAAATTTTTTGCGTCAATATGTTGTCTTTCGAAAGGACAGAGATGATGCTGTGGCATCATCTGGTGGTGTAGCCATTATTGTTAATCGAGAAGTAGCATGTAGCCATCTACCATTACTAACATCCCTAGAGGCAGTGGCTGTTCGAGCAGTTCTATTGAATAAGCTCGTCACCATCTGCTCTCTATACATACCGCCGCAACACCGCCTGGAAAAACATGATTTTCACTCTTTAATAGCCGAGTTACCAGAACCTTATCTGGTTCTAGGGGACCTGAATGCGCACAGCGGTTTATGGGGTGACTGTCGATGTGATGCACGAGGTCGTCTCATCGAACAGTTCCTCTTTTCATCAGGTGCTTGTCTGTTGAATAGAAAACAGGCAACATATTATAACCTTGCAAACAATACTTACTCCTCCATAGACCTCAGTATCGCATCTCCTTCACTTGTACCATTACTTCAGTGGAAAGTCATAAATAACCCATACGGAAGTGACCATTTTCCTTTGGTTTTGAGTACACCAATAATACATGAATGTCCTCCACATGTTCCCAAATGGCTGATAAACAAAGCTGACTGGGAACAATTTCAAAAAATTACTCACTTAAGTTGGACCGAAATATGCGGATTAGGCATAGATGAAGCTGTGAAGTACTTCACAGCTTTTCTAACTGACGCGGCAGCCAGGTGCATACCGCAAACATCTGGAATGCCCGGCAAACGACACGTCCCATGGTGGAACACGGAGTGTCGTAATGCGCGAAAGGAACAGAACAGGGCATGGAGATTGCTGCGCAACTCGCCAACAGCGGAAAATCTTGACACGTTCAAGAAAATAAAGTCTCAAGGAAGGAGAACGCGTCGGCAGGCCAGAAGAGAAAGCTGGCAGAAGTTTTTGTCAGGGATCAATTCATACACACAGGAGGCAAAAGTCTGGAACATGGTCGGTAGGATAGCAGGGAAACAAGTACACACACTTCCACTCGTAAACACTCAAGGTGATACCTTGGAAGATCAGGCAAACTTTCTCGGGGCACACTTTGAACGGGTATCCAGCTCGTCCCACTATACTGACACTTTCCAAAAATACAGAACAAGAATAGAAAAGCAGAAACTCGAACACAAATCCACTAGATACGAGGCATATAATCAAGCTTTCAGTCTAGCGGAGCTCCGAACATCTCTAAACTCCTGCAGCACTTCTGCCCCAGGTTCTGACCGTGTGGTGTATGAAATGCTAAAAAACCTACCAGCTGAAACACGAAAAACCTTACTTTGTTTGTACAATACTATCTGGTTTTCTGGCACTATCCCTACCTCCTGGAAAGAGGCTATTATTATTCCCATTTTGAAAGAGGGCAAGGACCCTTCTTTAGCTTCAAGTTATAGGCCTATTGCACTTACAAGCTGCTTGTGCAAAGTATTCGAAAAAATGATAAACTGCCGACTTGTACATATCCTTGAAACAAACAATTTGCTCGACCCATTTCAGTGCGGGTTTCGAGAAAGTAGATCCACCACAGACCACCTTGTTCGTATCGAGGCACAGATCAGAGACGCCTTTGTCCATAAACAATATTTTCTCTCTGTGTTCCTCGATATCGAAAAGGCGTATGATACAACATGGCGTTTCGGAATTCTAAGAGACCTGTCCCACCTTGGTGTGCGCGGAAGAATGTTCCATATAATTGAAAGTTACCTGTCAAACCGGACATTCCGTGTCCGTCTGGGCAGTGTGCTCTCTCAAACATTTGTCCAGGAAACAGGCGTGCCACAAGGTGGCGTGCTTAGTTGCACACTTTTTATTATCAAAATGAATTCTTTGCACTTGTCCATTCCCCGCAATATGTTCTATTGTACATATGTCGACGACGTTCAGCTTGTCTTCAAGTCATGCAACTTGGCCTTGTGTGAGCGGCAGGTTCAGCTGGGTTTAAATAAGGTCTCCAAATGGGCAGATGAAAACGGATTTCGACTTAACCCACAAAAAAGCACGTGTGTCTTGTTCTCTCGAAAGAGAGGCATGCACTCGGAACCTGACATTCGACTGAATGGGCAACGTCTGTCCGTCAAAGCCGAGCATAAATTCTTAGGCTTAATCTTGGACAACGAGTTGACCTTCGTACCGTACATCAAGCATTTAAAAACGAAATGTTTAAAAGCCATGAATGTTATAAAAGTGTTGTCACGTACTACGTGGGGTAGTGATAGGCAATGCCTCATGAACCTCTATAAAAGCCTCATCCGCACCCGCTTAGATTATGGGGCCGTTGTCTATCAGTCTGCCACTCAAAGTGCCTTGAAGATGCTTGACCCCGTGCACCATTTGGGCATCCGTCTTTCTACGGGTGCTTTTCGCACCAGCCCCGTAGAAAGCCTTTATGTTGAGGCAAATGAGTGGTCGCTTCATCTGCAGAGAACTTACATGTCCTTTGTTTATTTCCTTAAGGTGAAAGCAGACAAGAAGCACCCCTCATACTCTACAATTAATGATTTGTCGAGCTCAACTCTGTTTCAAAACAGGCCTTCGATGAGGCAGCCCTTCTCAATTCGCCTGAAGTGTCTAGCTGAAGAAACTGAAGTGTCACTTGAACACAGTTTAATGGCTCCTGTAGCATACCCGCCACCGTGGCAGTGGCAGAATATAGACTGCGATGTTTCTTTCCTTGAGGTTACAAAACATGCACCTATTGCCCATATCCGAACATACTTTCTGGAACTTCAACACAAATACACATGTACTGAGTTCTTCACAGATGCCTCCAAGACTAACTCCTCTGTGTCCTACGCTGCTGTCGGCCCATCCTTTTCGGATGCTAGCCCTCTACATCCACGCACAAGTATCTTCACAGCGGAAGCTTACGCGATACTGGTGGCAGCTAAACACATCAAACAATTACAAATACAAAAAGCAGTAATTTATACAGACTCCCTCAGTGTGGTAACGGCTCTGCACAGTCTTAAAAAACAAAAAAACCCAGTCCTTGTCTCACTTTACTCCATTTTGTGCACACTTTACACGCAGAAACAACATGTTGTAGTGTGCTGGGTGCCAGGGCACCGTGAGATACAAGGCAACGTGAGGGCGGATCAGCTCGCTGCATCCGTCCATGAGAGCACCGCCATTACATCCATATCAATCCCGGCCTTTGATCTTAAGCCGTCTCTCAAACTAAACCTCAGAAACTACTGGCAGAGCAAGTGGGATACACACACACAAAACAAACTACACGTTATCAAGCCACACCTTGGCCATTGGCCACCAGTATCAAAATCACGTCTAACAGAGGTAACACTAACAAGACTCAGGATAGGGCACACATAGACGACACACACACATCTTTTATCCGGTGGTGATCCACCATTGTGTGATAAATGTGGTGAGGCTTTAACAGTTCTTCACGTTTTAATCCAATGTAAACTGTTAGACACTCTAAGAAGACAACACTTCCCATTACCCTACCGACAACATATACCTTTACACCCTGCAATGTTCGTCGGTAGGGAACCGCTTTTTAGTCACAAATCATTATTAGCGTTTTTAAAGGAAATTCATAATTTTCACATCATATACCCGGGCATACCGTAGCACGACCTCTCTAGAGAGGTTTTTGCTGCGGTGGCTACACAGGAAAGCACTTGCCTCACGACCCTTGGACGCAAGGGTATGAACGAGTGAGGCACTTGTGCTAATGCCATACATATCCACCATTGTCTTATTATCACCAACTTTTGTCATCATTCACACCACACACATCTTTCACGGCATGGTCATCATTTTATTACTTGTATGTTCTTACCCGCCTTATCGCGAGGAATTTTATGGCCCTTATACAGCCGCTTATCACAATCATTGTCCATATTTTTAGTAAGATGAAATGGCGCTCTTTGGCCAACAAATGGCCCTTGCGCCAAAAAACACCATATATCATCATCATCATGTGCTTCATTGTCTTTGCGTGAAAGGAATTGCCTGTGAGGGGGTATGCTACAACCTGTTTCCACCGGGTGCTGACCCCACCATGAATGAACACAATTGCATGTGTTGCAAGGCATCCATCAGGCAGTGTACCGTCGGCTAGAGGTACCGTTGGTGCTCCAAATACTGTTCCAGAGGACGCGTCATATGCCAGGCCAGGTGTCAGCTGTATCTCATCTATCATCAAGGTTGCATGCCGTTCCTTTGGATCCATTTGCCCAACCTACGAAAAAGCAGGTGTTAACCAAAAACAGCTTCAAACTAGTGCAAATTAAATGTGGCAACAAATAAGAAGATTTGGGGATTGCGAGAACTAAAGCATACTTTTAAAGCAAATGCTGGCATCAAGCCATGAAGCAAACCAGGCTTGAACTTGTAACTTTGGAGATGGTGCTGCAACGTGCGGTCTGCTGGAAGAGGCTGTCCTGTTTCCCTCACAAGTTTATAGCCCCGTTTTCCACAGGCTAATCTAAGTTTCAGTCCTTTTCTTAGAGTTTTTTTCTGTCCATGGTGTGCCTCTCGTTGTCCTTTTTTTTAAGCCTCCGCATCTGATCTGCGTTCAAAAACTCCATCAGTCCAGACTCTAGATTCTTCATTTCAAGAGCTACCTGGTTTTTTTACGGTTAGCAAGTAACCGCTGCTGCTTTTTAGCTTGTAGCTGTAGCTTCAATCCTTTTATTCGCATCCTTAGTGCTTCTTCCACTGAAGGCTCAAGTGGTGCTTCTAAATGTTGGCTTGCCTTCATTCTGTTTGTGTCATCCGATGCGGCAGCTGTAAACATGGTTTGTGTAAGTACAGAGTGTAAGTAGAGACTCTAGAGGTGACAACAGTTGTCATCGTAGTGGTATCAGCTCACAAAATGAGCCGCCCACTGGTTGAGGGGTCATCCTTGTGGACGTTCCTGGCTGGTCCCATTAGGCAGCTGTAAGCATGAATTGTAAATACAGAGGCTAGAGGCGTGAACATTTGCCATCACAGTGCAGTTAACTCACAAAATTTCTCTCACAAACAAGGTCACAACTCACTAACAAGGTTCATTGGTCACGTGTCGCGCCTGGTCCAATAGGGTAGCAGAAACGCGCGCCGGAGTGAGGAGAGACGTAGAGGGCGGGGAGGAAATTCTCCTCCGCTTTTTGTACAACGGTTTGCGCTACCTTTGAAAAATACAGGGGCCTTATTTATACGTTCAGTTCGGACTGGCATGGTGGATGGACCATTTGTTCGAGCGCTCCTGATCGACTTCGCGGATAAGTGGTTTTGCATGTTTTGAGCTTGCCTTTATAATTAATAAGGCAGCAGTTAAAATCTTAGTAGCACTTATTACATTGTACGGCTTCTCCGGGCGTCAGTCACCAGGTATTTACTAGTTTGTGCGTATGTGTGTGTGTTTGTTTCTTTGTGTTTCTTCACTTGCCACCGCTTGGGGGAGGTGCACGTACATTGAACGCGCAAATTTTTGTGGTAGAGCTTAGACTTTCTCTTTTTCGTATGGCAGGGATCGTGTTTTGTAATTATCGAGTGAGACAAGTCATAAGGACCATTGGTGTCAGAAAGACATGTTTAAAAAGGCGGGAAAGTGTTTAGGAGGCGGGTTGGGTTTGAGAATAGACCCAAGTGCAGACGCGAATAGAGAAAAGGCTGACGCCAAGTGTAGGCAATGTGATGTCGAGGGAAAAAATAGAGAAAACGATGGTTGCCCAGATTGAACTGCTGATGAGAATCACTGAGCTGGAGACTGCGTTGGCGACAGAGCAAGCGAAAACGAGGGCAGTGGGAGAAAGGCTGAAGTCCGCCGAGGAAGCACTAGCCAAGGTGAACAAAGGAGCAGCCGATAGAAAGAACAGTTGGGCACCGGCAACCAGAACAGCGGAGAAGAAAGATCAAGCAAGTTTGGAAAAAACAGGTTCAGCCGGTTCAATTGTCTCAACGCCGAGCTTCAGCGAAGTATTGGTGGGGCTGGGAAGGGACAAAGCAGCTGGCGTCACAGGTGCAAGTAAACCCCAGGTGCAGGACGCTCCAGCTGAAAAGTCACAGCGTGGTATAATCGCCAGGGATTCGAATTTAAATCGATGTGCACAAACAATCAGAGAGGGTAAGAGGTGACTAGAGGGTTGCAGTAGGAACATTCCCAGGACGCAAGCTGGAAGCATTCATGAGGCAAGTGCGTGCAAAACTAAAAACTAGAGCTGATAGACGAAACCTTGTGATAACTTCAGGCAGTACAAACGATGTCTTAAATGTAGATACGGCAGGACTAGCGACCACACTGGCGAAAGGGGTCTATAACATGCGCGCCACTTCGCCTCAGGTACAGGTAGTGATATCCAAGATATCAGAGGTACCGGTGCGTGACGGCAACTTGCAAAGAGCGGCTGTCAACGCAAACCAAGAGGTATGGCGGATGGGTTGAGACAAAGGATTTGAGGTGGTGGCAATAAACAGATAGGTGCATAGGTGGGGTGGTTTTCAATGAGACAGAATGCACTTCGATGGGCAGCTAGGTGATAAGGTGGGTTAGCGGTTTGCAGGACGTGCAGTAGCTTTTTTTTGGGGGGGGGGGGGGGCTCACGGGCCCTTCGGTGTGCAGGGTAGCTAGTAACAAGGAAAACGACCAGGGAGACTCTTTTACAGGTGGTATGGACAGATACGACTCCAAAGTGGCACCAGTATCTAAGATAGGTAGAGTTAAAGGCAGAAATAGATGTAGCCGTGAGCGCCGAGTCAATTGAGACATAGGGTACATTAACATGCAGGGTGGCAGGAACAGGCTGTAGTGGAAAGAGATAGAAGAGCTAAGGGAGGAGAGGCCGATAGTATACGGTTTTGTAGAAACACATCTTAGGGACATGGAACAACCTCCTAACAATCCGGACTATGCATGGGAATATTGTAATAGAACAGAAGACAGCATGAAGGGGGGTGGTATTGGGGCATTCGTTCATGAAAGTACCGACGAGTCAAGCACGAGTGCAAGTTTCATTTATGGCTAAAAGGGAAAGTGGCAGGGCAAATGACACTCCTTGGTTTGGTGTACTTGTGGACGGGAGCGAAGGCCAGAGAGGAAAACCAGGCAATGGTAGAACGATGTCAAAGGAGATTAAGGAGTTAGGAGGAGAGTACGAGATAACTATACTAGGAGATATGAATGCGCACAAAGAAGATACAGATGGGTATACCGACCCAACAGGCAAAAGGATCATGGATATGTGTGAAAGGCATGCATTGATCATTTGCAACAGCACCAAGAAGTGTGAAGGGCAAATAACATGGGAGGTAGGAAGGCTGCAGTCGACGATAGATTACGCACTGATGTCACATAGGATGTATCATAGGCTCAGGAGCGGCATGTCTTCTCGCATAGGTGCACCTTCTTGATCTGAAGCAAACATGAGCCATCCTTGTGTTACGTCCAAAACAACTGCATCAGTTTTGATGAATAGGGTATATCTCATCTGGAATATGGGAGAAAAAAATATGAGGTCCTATTCCTCAATAAGCCATCTCTTAAGCAACCGCTTTCATCAATTTTCAACAAAACACACAGTAAGAACATTTTTTGCCAAATAATTGGTTATGCATGATTATGAGGATGACAGCCTCTACATAGACAGGAAGAAAATACTTCAACTGCATGATGTATTTTTGTTACAAAGTAGTGTGCAGTCATGAGAGGTCCCCATGAAGACAAACAATCGAAAAAAATTCCTTTGTCCTCAAAAATTCTCGAACATAAATTTTTTCCATTGATAAAAAGGTAATTTTTACTGATAGCATTCTGGAAGCAGCATTGGCCCAAAAGCACTGTTTGGGGTCCTCTTTTTTGTATGTACGTACCTTTATATATATAAAAGTTACTGAGGTAGTCAGTGCACCTTTATTTACGAAGGTTATTTTTGTCATGTAGCTTGTGTCGTCAATGCTTTATTTTATTTCAATGCTCACTATTGAGCAATCCTGCCGCTTAGTCGTGCAGCTGACTGTTTAAACGATGAAATTGGTTATGTGCTCTGGCTCCCGGCTCCCACAAATCCGTGAGCTGATAGAACAGAAAATAAGATTATACAACATTTAAGTGGTGAATATGGTGGCAGTGAAACTGTTTCAATGCTCAATCTTGCTCCAGATGGCACAAGTTGGCTTTTTTCAGGAGGGCAGCATATATAAACTGAAAAAAATAGTATTAGTAGGTCAAGTTGTCAAACAAACATCAGTGATGCAGTATGTGCAATATTCTGGTCCTAGTAAAACATTTTATAAAAAACAGCAACCAAACTATCACAGCATCGAGCAGACTACATAACAATAAGTCATGAAGATGTTGCCAAAAAAAAGGTGAAGCAAAACCTATTTATTTGTTTTCTGTTGATGCTCACCAAGGAGAAGCAGCATTACATTTGCAGGCTTTTCAATGGAAAATTGTTCTCAGCAGCCCTGCAGTACTTCTTTGGAATCATATTAGTACAATATGATGGAGCTCTCTGTGCACAGCGTATTTAGTACTGCTGACATTTTCTTGGAACTAATAGCTGACCTGTAAAAAAAGCAATACATAAATTAGAAAGTTGATAAATGTACCATGTTTAGAAGCCTTGAAAAAGCCTCTACTATATGCAGTGGTTGTGGTGCCAACAGAAGGATAATCTCGCCTAAACAAAACAGCATCAATTCATCAAAATATTCATCAATAGATCAATTCATCAAACCTGGTAAGTATTTAGGCCCAATTATTTCTTGTAAACAGCACTTTTTGGCATAAGTTTCATAAAGATTCTGTTGGAGAACTGGAAGAATCATCTGTTTTTGTGTAATACATAAATTGTCTGACGAGTGGCACTCACTCAATGCAAGAAAATGAACAGATATACGTAACTAACAATTCAGTTAGCTTACTATAGATCAATTACGACAGAGTATACAATTAAAATTCTGAAGAAATCATTAAATTCAGAATAGCATCGCTCGCGATTGTTGCGTACTTATTAACTAACCACAACTTTCAAACTATGCACAACTTTCAAACTATGCCAACATTTAAATGACAACTTTCTCAATATCGATAAATGAAATCCCGAAGTCGCTGAAGCTAAAATTTTATTATAACATTTTTTTCAAAAGTATAATTCCATTAAAGTAGACCCAACAATAGCAATGTAGGCCCGTGTGCTCAGATTTGGGTGCACGTTAAAGAACCCCGGGTGGTCGAAATTTCCGGAGCCCTCCACTACGGCGTCTCTCATAATCAAATGGTGGTTTCGGGACGTTAAATCCCACATATCAATCAATCCAACAATACCGAGGAACCTTATTACATCGCAGCATTACGTAAAAGAAAAAAGTAATACTGGAGCGGCTGAATTTGGATGGTAGATGACCCATGACTTTCTCGCATTCGGCACCAGCCTTCATATCTATTTTAACTTTTAGGTATGACCGCACGCACAAATTTATAATTTTGAAATAATTAATAAAGCACTTGCGTCAACTCTAAATTGCATGGTTCATTTATCGAGACGCACTCGTCGTCAACGACAGGTAGTCCCGCCAGAAGCGAACAAGAAATGGCCGCGCACCACGCGTCAACATACACAACCGGCGGCTGGGCGCCTGTCCTTCGGACCGGGTCGTTTAACTTAATTTCAAGTTTTCCCCGAAAACGGTGTATCGCTAATTTATAAAAATACGCCGAATTGAATCGGTGCTCGAACACTGTACCGAAGAACGTTTCGAATATGTCCAGTTGTTACTTGTAACAAGAGACTACGCCATGTGCAATCGCGCCGAGACGTGCTAGGACAACAGCTAGAACTACGCAGTGCTCGCTTCTTAACACATGCGCTCCCCCCCCCCCTCCGTAAACCTGACCACCCATTTGCATAAGGAACTGAGAGAACAAGGGCAAATACAAGTACTGCTGATATTTACTCACCTACTATTTTAACCTAAATAAACAGTTCGTCGCTGCATGGCTGTGACGGCTGTGACATCTATCCGACGTGTGAACGAGGTAAAGAAGGCGCGCAGTCATACACGTAACACGTAGTGAAATGTGGAAGCGAGCAGAAACGATGCATACGTGTATATTGGCTTAAAGCTAAGTGAATTGCAATATTTTTGATGACTTTTGTACTATTACGTAAGTGCTTTACAGCCGTTCTAGTTTGTGGGCTTCCGAAAATTGCCTGTCTGGATGCTTTGGTGAACCATTTTCTTAAGTGCAGAAGGACTGTGCATGGGCAAAGGCGCGCGCGCGGTAAAAAGTGTGCAGTTTAAACGTCACACTGTGCACTTGCTTGTAAACTTCAGTCCTTTAGATGAAAAGCAAAAAAAAAATAGGCATTGCGTCGCGAAGTCAGTGCGAACTGAATTAATGACCAAAACAAATGAGCGTCTTTGGATATTCGGTAGCTGTTCGTCTGACTTACAACAAATTGACCAAAAAAACGGACACATCCGTTCTAACCGCTTTACTTTTTACCGCTTGTACGTGATCGCATGCCACGAATTTCTGTCCAATAGTATAAATACACAAAAGTAAGTAAACTTGATGAACAGGCTAATTCTGTGAGCACTGGCCAGCAACCACGGTATGTGTCAAGGAAGCCCTTGGCCTCCTTGTTAAATATCACAGGTATTTTCCAAAACTTTTGTTTTGTTCTAATTATTGAGAATGGCAAACAACTAAGAAATACACACACTTTTAGGAATAGATTTGGGACTTTCCCTACCATCTCGCCCATATTTTGCTTGTAGGCCATGCCATTTTCTGTCACGCTGTCCGGGCATTGGCCAATGATAACGGACGCCGATGGGAATCCAAGCTGTTTCCAATCATCGGTCATCGGCCACTGCTGGTAGGGCACATAGGTCTTGGGAAATGTATCTCTCTGAGAAGGCCTTAAAGAGTCTAGTGGTTGACTTGGAGCTGGCTTACTAAGATGGTAGTTGGTGAAGCCCTAAGAGCCCCCCCAACCTTAGCTCTGAAAAACACTTCAGCTATATAAATGCTCGTGCTATTCTTGCTACAGCAGCCTAAGTATGTAAGCTTGTTCAGACAAATCGCTTTGCTAACATCTGTGGTATCCCCTCCTGGTCCTTTTATGCCGAAGCCTGCAAGAGGCACTAAGAAGCTTTTGCTTCTAAAGTTTTGTTTACTTTCAGCTTGAATCTCATTCCTTAATATAATCTACTCGGTAGACCGTTTGAAGTAATTTGCTGTGATAAATTAAGAATATAGCATCTTAGTCAATTTAACAAAACTGCAACTAAGGAGCAAATGAAGCAGCTACAGCAATATAGCCTTTCATTATTAAAGTGGCGAGTTGGGTTTGTCGGTACATTATTATGGTGCACTACATTGCAGAAAACACACAGTAGACAGAACACAAATAAATACCGCTGATTGGGAGAGCAATCCTGCCATTTTATACAATGACTAGCAAGGAAACCTTCAAAATCTTTTGAGTCATGCACGCTGTTCACATTGTTTTCATGCTCTCTTAGCCCATCATTTGTGCAATGCCCGGTTCGGTCATCGTAATTTTACCGCACTTTAAAGGAATTTCGTGCACCACCCCTTCTGCACAATCAGCAAAGGGTCTCCTGTGATTTGTCATACAGACCTGTTTTGTCTTCGCTTCCGGGTCGGTCAATCTGCAGAGCTTAGACAACCTGTTTGGTACTGAAAATGCGAGTTTTACGTGTTACCGCTGGGCCACCTTTTTCAAGCTGCGTCGTTTTTCAATATCGCGGGTGATGACGCACCTTCTTGAGCAGGCTTTCTGCAACTGAAACTAGAATGGGCTCGAAATGCCCATCACCTGTCAGCCTTTCTGCTTGACGCTTGAATGCTTCAGAAGTACAGCGTGGGCAAGCTTTGCCCAAAGCACTCTTGAGGCATGACATGGCTTTAGCTCGTTTAACGAGCTTAGAGTGAGTGGACTTGATAGGTAGTAGTGGTTTGTTACTGCATAGTTCATAGCGCCAGAAGATGCTAACACCTGTAAAATAAAACAGGACATCTAAAAATGTAATTTGGTCGTTTACCCGGAGTTCATGGATTAGGCTAATTGGGGTCATCACATGGAATAACACGTCAAGTAGCACTTTGCTTTGTAGTTCGAAGTCGTCCAGGTCACAATTTAAATAAGGTAATCGTCAACATATTGGAAAATGTTAAGAACATTTTTGTCGGTCTGACGATCAAAGTGAGCAAGAGCTAGGTCTCTAAGAACCGAGCAATGCAGGAACGAGTTCATGTGTCTTGCTTCTGCAGGAGTGGGATCCCTTCAAACATTGCATACGTAGGCGGATAATAACCACTGATCTCCACTAGAGTTGCTGGATGGCGCTTCGCCGCTGTCGCGGCCTGGCGCGCGCACGGCCACCGGAAGTTCAATGACTCGTCCCGGAAGTTGAGCGTCTGCTACGCTTCTCAACCGCTGATCAGCGTTCCCATTGACGCATTTTGCATTTTGTTCTCACTTAATTGCATTTTGGTGATACACATCGCGTTCAGATCACAACTTATGCTATACCGAAACATGCGACGTTAATATGAAGCAGTTTATAATTGCAAAGGAGAACGAAAATGTCACTTAGGTATCGGTTCGAGAGGAGACGACGCAGCTCGAACGGGATTTATGCTGGCGAGTGGACTTTATGATTCGTGTTAGGATGCACGTCTTACAATAAATTAACAGTCATGAAGGGGATTGTATTAGTCGAAAACAATAAATCAACAGCCGTGAAAGGCCTTGGATTATCGGAAAATCAACTAGCTAAGCGAGTTCGATAACAACGCGGAGGAAGCTGCCTGAAACAAAATAACCGATTTGATGTTTGCTACGTGCCGGCCAAAAAAAAAATCCTGAAATGGCTGTGCGCAGCTTGCTCCTGTTTTACCTTTGAAGGTTAGTACATCGGAACCCTTTACAATATGAATTCAAGCATATGTGTGTAACCAGCAGGTCAAAGTAAATTCTTTTAAAACGCGCTTTCTCATCATTGCCTGACAAAAGGTATCGCCCTTTCTCTTGAAGGAAAATTTCTAGCTTATGAACACATTTATTGCTAGTTTTCAGGGACACCCACCCATTGCGCACACGCAGTGCCTAATGCAAACTGGTCTATCCAGATTTAGATTTGCCTAGTGGTTACGGCTTCAATTGGACATTTTAGTGTAACCCTTAAAGAATGATAAAGGAGGACGCGTGGAACTGCTTCATTCGAATTGAGAGGCCTGCAATTGTACGAAAAACTCATTTACTCAGAACGTTTGTGCACGTGTCCTTGTTACTGACAATGCAGTGCCTGGAGATGGTTGGCAATAGTGCATGCAGGTTAATATTTAAGTATGCTTCCTGCCTCGCCATTGAAAACAAAACAGGCATACATGTACAAAGATGGATTTCACGTGTTTATTGTACTCGAAGCACTTAAGAACTGCCACGTCACGTCACTTCACTGGTGACTGAAAATAATCAACTCTGCATGTCGCTTGAAGCACTTAAGAAATGCCAAGTCACGTCACTTCACTGGTGACTGAAAATAATCAACTTTGCAAGTCGCTTGCGGATGTTTGGTCCTGTTATCTTTGCAGTAGCTTGCTTCGCGGCATGGTGCATCCTGATCTTCACGTAGCAGCCGATGACACAATTAACAAGACACACAAAGTGGTTGGAGTCAACTGCTGATTCGAACATATGGCCATGCAGTTCCAGATAGAGCTTGTTCGTGCTCAGCACTCCCGAAAGTTCTGCCATAACCTTGGCTGTCACAGTGTCAGCTGCATTCTTTTTTGGAAGGCCTCCATCGTGAACCTTCCCCTGCAGTCTAACAGCTTTTTCAGTCAGCTGACAGATGTACGTTGTCGAAGACGACGGCTTGAAAAGACCTCCACGGTTTTTTCTGTTCAGGAGTGCCGAACCACATGTCTCGGCAATGGTGGCCGAGTAGCATACTGCGCAAGGTATTTTATGTTTGACCATTCGGCAAACAAACCCTGCGATGTAACCAACGACGTTTCCAAGGTACGGAGACAGTGCAGGGAGATCCTCAACTATGACATCCAGCTCGCTCTCGTCGGGTAGGTCTATGCCTTGCATGAGGTCTTGTGTGCCGCTTCGCTTTGCTGTGGCCATGTCGAGCTCATCGTTGGAGCAAAACTGACTGCTCACGTACAGTATGCGCGTATTGTCAAGAGACTCACAGTTCCCTCGCCCACCCTTCACCTGGTTGTGTGTGACAAGTCGCTTGTATGCCGCCACAAATTGTGAGACTGTGGGATTGTTATTCCAGCCCCCTTTAGAACGCACAGCGGCAAAGAACAGTTCAATGTGGTCTTGTGAAAGCTTGTAAGTAAGAAAGTAACGGAGTGGACCATTGTCCGAGAGGAGGAGCGCGGATGCCAGACCGATGACACTTTCAATGGTCACCAGAAATCCTAGAAATGGAGTTCTTCTGGGCGTCGTGAAAATGGGAACACCTGATCCGTCAGTCAGCCCCCGAATGTACTCCTTGGCTTCTTCGAAGAAGTTCATCCAGGTTCCCTTGTTGCTAGGTCGGAGCGGCGCTTTGAAACCATTGGCCACTGGGTTGCGTGAATTGAGGAAATCAAACAGTTTATCGAACATTCAAATAAATTTCACAGTTCCTTCTGAATTTTTGAACTGTGGGAGTTGCAAGTCTTCACGACAAAAATCTATGGCGTCAGCCACACTAGTGCTTAAAGTCTGGACAGCAAGGTTGACTTTCATCTTCTGTTTCTGCCACTGAATGTGTGCAGCACGTAGTTTTGTTGCTGCATGCAGGCCTTCTTTTTCTTGAAGTTCTTGTAGCTGGACAATGTAGTCCCAGCTCACCGATGCGCCTGATGCGTCCCTGAGGCACCCAAGAGCAGAAAGAGCATTTCTAACTAACTTGACCATGTGACATGCGTCTAAAAGGCAGTACACCTTTTCTTGTGTTACAGGGTGAGGGAATGATGTTGACATCGCTGATGCATCTTCAACGGAAGCCCCCAGGTCTTTGAACATTGTAAAGTTACAACGGAGACCATCACATGTCAATGATGTCACGTGCACTCCTGTCTCATGCAACTTTGTCAGACAGAGCTTCACAATGTTCGCATGCTCTTTTCCTGAAAGACCATTGATCAAAAAATAGCCACACGGTACCTTCCAGTGGGAGTCCAGAGATACGAGCATGAAAACAAGGGCTTCAGACGCAACTGCGTTACTGTCATCGTCCACTTCATTGCCAATATCCACGTAGCCTCGAAATTTCTTGCCGTCCCATTCAAGGTGCTTTCTAATGGCCATTTCATCAACAACAAGATTGCAGAGAAGCTGTTTGTTGTTCTTCTTAGCCTCATTGGCTTTTGCTCGGATGGCGTTGATTGCTTCGCTTGTGAATCCAGGTTCTCCGTTAATGGAGCTATACCATTTAGTTATAGTCGATGGATGTGGCAAGGAACATTGAAATGTTTCTCTGACATAGTTTTATGCCTTTGTCGAGTAAAACTGTAGCGTGAGTGCAAATGCACGCAGTGCAGGAGAATATTTGTCTCGGCTTAACTTAACGGACGACTTGTCGCCTTCACTGGATGTTTGCTTGAGCAACCGTTTCGTAACTTCCAAGGGGATCCCCGTGAAGCACGTTTCAAGCATTGCCGAGGCATCTTCTGAAATGAGCTGCTTGTGCTTGAGGTCATCAATTATTTCATTAAATGAGCTGACCTTCCTTCTTAACCGACGTTCTCGTTCAAGGCTGAGCTTCAGCTTTCTTTTCACTGTAGCCGCTGAATCTGTGCAAGCATCCAGTTTCCTCTTCAGTGTTTTTGGCGTGTCAAGGACTGCATAGCTGTGCTCGGCGACCTGAAAACAAAACAGTGAAAGTTAAAGCTGTTGAAAAAGACACCTTTCACAAAAACCACTCATCATATGACAGTCTTTGTAAAACAGGCATCTGTTCGTAGCTTACGTGGTTTAACGCAGAAAATAAGCAACCAGGTGCACAGGGGAGTTTAGAAATTAACTTTGTCCCCTTCATTTACCGGTGCACTCGAGAAATGCCACATCAGACAGGAATTTCAATATTTTCCCTGGATTAGAAAAACTGGTGCTGCAGTCATGAATAAAACCAATGTTCTGCTATGACTACAGAACATACCAGGACTACTAACTTGATTCAAATTGGATGCTATCCTGGTGTGCATAATGTATACAAAGTTATCGTGTTGGTTACCACGAGATTGCAAGAAAGTGGCCTGACTAACATCGGACTAGTTACATTCAACCGAGGACGGACCAAGTAGCTGCACTCGGGCAGCGTAGTACAAAAAAAGGCAACTTGCATGGGCTGAGTTCTCTTGCACCGTGGTTGGAGTGTTGTCGTTTGGCTGTTCCACTGGGGTCACATTCACAATGACAGTTCTCTGCTTAGGCGGCTTTCAGCAGTCCTCTGAAACAGCCGTGTTTCATTCACAGTTATGCTTATTTATTACTGCGAGTGCAAAATGCTGTAAGTAAAAAAATATGCTGGCGTCAAGCATATTATAGCAGTCTAGCAGTTTCTGAATTATACCACTAGCATCTTAGACAGCTATCATAGCACCACTGAGATATATAACGCAGATAGGAGCATTTCAGAAATTGAAAGAAAAAATTGGGCACTTAAAATTCAAGACCTCACGCTTTGTAACGTAATGGACATGTTTTTCCAATTCCGTTTCATTGCTTACAGTACATGGTTTTCAGAGTAAGTCTGCCAAACAATTCCTCAACCACAGCTTCTCACAGCTACATGTAGATTTTATTGTGCTCCGAGCTAATTTGTAGGGCGTCATTTTTAAAGGGACTCAGCAGATGAACTACGAAAGGAGGTAGTGCCCATTCAGGCGATTTCAGTGTCTAATAAACGTAGCATCAACTGTAGGGGTAGTTATACGAACGCTAAACGAGCGAACTGCGATGGCCGAACAGTATGCTTTTTTTTTCCGGGCCGCTATACCAAAATGCCGAGATGTCGTACTATACCTTTTCCAGGTGCTTCGGGAAAAAAAACAAGGTGGGCATGGCGTCAGGCTGTAGCCGAGTTCGTGCGCCCGTTCTGTCAAAACAGTTGTCAGTAAAGTGGTCACTGCAGAGTCTGCTACCTGGGGATGGAGTCCATTTGTCCCTTCTTAAGTTTACCACCCAACGCCGGTATAATTCCGGCTTAGAGCGTGGGAACCTGCGTAACAAGAGCCACAGCTTACAACGACACTGATATGACGTTTGCGTTTCGCTGCGTATCACGCACGTCGCACAGAATATTGTAATACTTACAAGTGGAACGTCTTCCCAGACGACTTCTCTGGTCTGCTGGTGCAGTTGACGGCGCAACAAGCAGGCATTTTTAGCGGAATGCGCGCGAAACCAGCCCATACGTAGCACGCGCTATGCTGGAACGGCGGCCATTTGTCCGACTTCCGGGACGAGCGCTCGAACTTCCGGCGGCCGCACGCCGGAGAGCTCGAAGCGCCATCCAGCACCCTAGTGGAGATCAGTGATAATAACAGCTTAAACTTTCTAGAAAACCAGCTGCAGAAATCCCCGCAGAGTTTTGGAAAGCAACAAAACTGTCTTTGTAAATAGTATTCTCATCACACTCAAGGATTAGGTTATGATGCAGGGAACAAAAAAAAAGATCTTCGGTTTCAATCGATCAATCCTGACAGCACTTGTCAGTGAAAGTGTCAAAGACGTCTAAAGCCTGGTTAAATTTAGTCTTGATAAAAGGGTCATCTATCACTAAAAGCTTGAGATTATGCTGATTCAGATTCATAGACAATGGCCCGAAAAGATATGTCGACCTTGTGCATTTTCGCTCTAGAAAAGACATTTAAAAATTGTTCTTGTTATTATCGATAGCCTTAATAAAAAAGGTTAAGCTTCTCACAGAGTCTTTTTGCATTAGACTTCTATTCACTCAATGAATTATCGGAGTGAGAATCGACCACTTCTCTCGACTTTGACTCTAAAATATTTTTGCTCAGTAGAACCGTGAAACCACCTTTCTTATTGACCAGCAGAATGTGGAGGAGTATTCATGAAGAAAACAAGCCGCTCATTTATTGCGTAGGTGGGGTTTAAGTCCTTGCAGCTGTTAAGGAAGTTGGCACATTCCAACGTTCTTAGATTCAGTATCTAAAAACGTTGGCACCTTCAGAAAGACAACATGTGCTCTAATCAGCAGGGGCTTCGTGCGAAACCTTGCGTACAAAACGAAGGTTGTGCTGTCCTCGACTTTCTGAATGCCACAGTAAACTTTGGTCCAAGGAAACGAGCACAGGTTAGACCGGCTGGCAAAGTTATTTCACCGATGATATATACAGTGTATTGTGACTTTAACGTGCGTGGGCTACACCAGGTCCTCACTTTTTGAGGACGGTATAAATATATGCGTCATTTTTTAATAAACATTGTTGAAAGTTCAGCACTTGTTCTTGTCATTTGTGTTCCGTCCATGGTGTCTTTCTTCACTGTAGTGCACTAAAATTTGTATTCTTGTTTTACAAGTTTTACAAACACCTTTAACTTTCATACGCCCTTCTATCTGTAATAAGTGTATGAGAATTAAGTAATTCCAAGTACACGACATACTCTGGTAGATTTTTTGTGCTGGTATCGTGTAGTGTGTTCGGTAATGGCAGGCGACTCAAGGCATCGGCATTTTAGTTTTCCGTTCCCCTGCGATACTGCAATGCGTAATTATAATTGTCCAAAAGAAGAGCCCACCTCTGAATCCTTGCCGCAGACATGAAAGCAATGGCTTTTCCTCGGTTAAAGGCGAACTGCAACGAAATTTCTCCCTCCGTAAATTGTCACTAAATACATAGGGTAGCCAGAGAAAATGCTGCTTGCCAAATGTCACCTTCGAAAAACCAGTGCTTGCCTTCCAAAAAAACTTACGAACTCCGTGATTTTTAAGACCGAAACTAGAAAAAGTGACGCCATTACGGTTCACCGGAAGTGATGCAGGCTACAGCTCGGCCGATGTAAAGGAATCGTGTGCTCTTGGATCTTCAAGTACGTGCGTTGAAGCCGCAGCCCTGAGCTTTACACAATATTAACATACAAGAAATTAAACTGCGTGAACATGCCCAGTGAAGAAAACATAGTCTCATGCTTACAAAAAAATATTCAATTCAGTTTCTCTCACAGAACATGCGCCACCGGCCTTTTGTCTACGGCGGTGTGTCTGATGCTTACAGCACATACACACGAACTTGCAGGCTGTTAATCGAACCAGTACAACCAGGTTAAGTTGCCGGTAGCGCGGAATACGAAAGTACTTTTATTTGAGACACCCAAAGCCTCAACTGTGTCATTCAAACCTCCGCACGCGACAGACAGCAAGTACTGGTCTGCACATGCTGTAACAGTGCCCTAGCTTGACAAGAAGATAATAACACACACAGACACACTTTATATAGTAATACACACAGATACACTATTTATTATCGCCATTCATACAGAACGAGGCTATCTTGCGCATCGTGCTGGGCCGAAGATAGGGGGGGGGGAGCTTCCTGCATGTGTTAGAAAAATAGGAATAGAAAATTAGAATACATAAATACTTGCTAGTGCTATGTACGTATACTTGCCTAAAACCATTTGAATCTCCTGTACTCCAGTGACGGGAACGTTTTCCTTATTTTCGTAGCAACGCAGCTGGGCAGGATGACGCAGTTTCCTGACCCAAGGCGGCCGTAGGCCCTCCACACAAACTGTCTGTAGGCAATGTACCTGTATCATCCTGTAAAAAAACGAAGAGGACAGTCAGACAAAAGAGGACAGTCAGACAAAGCAGCAGGTGATAAACACTTATATCTAATAATTCATCTCTTACGCATTTATTTTGACGACGTCAAGAAAGCGCAGGTGGTAATGCCGCAGCTTCCTGTATTCCACCTCCAAAATGAACGGAGTCAGGCAGTACGTCACTAACTGTGGGTCCTCCGTGACGCACACGTGATTCCGTTCTATTTTGGCTGCGATTGCAGTTTATTCTGTACAACAGATGCATTCCGCATATGTGTCTATTAAGGCGCTATGATGACAGCGGCATCTGAAACCGAATCAACGCAAAATGTTATTCGCCGACGCGATCGCACGTGTGAATGCGTACGTACCACTCCGTGTTCAGCATTCTGCTCGCACCCGGACTTGGTTCCGATGACGAGTGCTGCGACTGCTCAGCATCTGCTGCTTCCCTCCTTGGCTCATATAAATAGGGTTGTACGCCAAGTGTGTTTGGCACGGCGTCATCATTCGATGTGTCGTCGAACTCGGACATGCTGGTGTAGGAAATCCCGCTACCCTTGTTGCCACGCGCAAGAAAATCGAAGTGCACACGTGCGCGAGTGACAGGTTTTGGCAGTCACTGTAGAAATGAACGAAAAATAAAACTGTTTCTGGTTTTGATTTTTTAAATAAAATTTTCTGTTGAATGATGCACAGCCTTCCAGTTGTTTTTTTATAGATACTCGATCTAAGCTCGGCAATACTCCCAAAACTTGCTAGAATTTTGTTTGCTGTTACGGTATCTTTTCTAGGACTTTTCAGCCTTTGCATAAGCACCTGCAACGCCAGACAAAACTAGGCTATCTTAATACTTTATTTATTGAAGTGAAATCTCATAGCAGGCAAAGCCACTACTAAAGAGGTGGTGTGTGTTATGTAAAGCTTAGTGCTCAATACTTGCAACAAGCCCTTGTGACGCTAAAAGTTCATAAAAAAAGCGATAGGGCATTTTCATAGAAGTTTTCAATGACAAAACTCGGCATGCTGAACTGAACACATTCCTTGAGGATTGCGGATTTGATATCTGCAGAATGAATGTCCTTTTTATGTGCAAAATAGAATGACGAGAAGATCAGTAACATGATTGGTAGGATGACCAAGGGATTCAAGAATAGCTAGCTGTACCAGCTACAGCTCAGGAAAATTAGCAGCGACTATGAGCAATATCTGGGACCTATGAAATATTGACCTTGTCAGAATCAAAGACCAGTTTGGCATAGGTTACAACTACATGTTTAAGCATAGATGTATGAAGTGCAGAAAATGCATTTCAGAGTTCATTACAGGCCCCATGGGAAGCACACGTATGGGTGGCATCAATGCACAAATGACACAAGGGAAACCAACAAATGAAAGCCAGAAATGTTTACTTTATTCATATATTCATCACAACACTGTCAGTGTAACTTCCAGTCTTTTGGCAGGAGATAGTGGTGCAATGAATGTTAAATATGTAAAAAAACAAAAAATACTAAACACATTACACAGCAGTACAATTAGTGTAAAAAAACTCGATTCACAAAGCAAAAACTGTCACCTACAGTCTACAATTTCAACACCTGTCGTGCAATACAAAGCAATACCAAAACTGTCCAAAGTAGTGCAAAGCAAGTTTTGCTGTGCAGATAAAAAGAAAAAAAGTTGCAGCACCAGGTTCCACTTGTAGTAGAGATAAAGTCAGCAAAAATGCACCAGGGCATGTCAGTATACAAGCCCAATAAATAGAACATCTGGAAATTAATTTGACTAAGATGGCTACAAAACTAAAGAGCACTGTAAAAGAAATGAAAGTGCAGCTGTCAAACAGATACAGAAGGTAATGCACGATTACCTGAAAAAACGATTTCAGATCAACATTTCCAAGAATCTGTGGGGGTGATTTCTTCGACACGTGGATAGTACGCAACAATAACGTGCTGGAGCACTAACACAAACATTCTTAGGTAGTACTGTTAATCAACAAATTCTGTTGTTGGACGAGTTGGCGAAGAATTACTAAACAAGCCGCTGCACAAAAAATAAACATGGGCGAGAAGGGCGAGCCCGTCATTCTCTTTCAATTTTTTTTGTACAGCCTCTTGTTTAGTACTGTATCCATAAATAACTCCACAAACAATGGCCATCGAGACACAAGTCTTCGCGGAGAGTGATTACAAAGGGCCAGTTTGCACGCTCATTCTGTCCATACATTTTGATAATTTAGGATTAGAACTTGGAATGAGAATTTAGGATTCATCGAAAATTCAGCCGCCGCAACCAGGATTTGATCTCGTGACCGGCGAGTCAGCAGCAGAGTACCTTATCTACTAGATGACTGCGGCGGGGCAGCACTGAGAAGACTAGATGAATTATGATAGATTCCTGCAAAACATGAATCAAGTACAAAATTTCAGCTTGAAGTTGATAGCTTTGCTGCAATAGAGGGCACTGAAGTGCCAGTGATCCATGATACCTAAACAGGGTCCAGGCTTCTCTAAACCTAAGGTGACAAGCAATTTTATGTTTTAAAGCAAACAAAAATGTACCCCAAATATAATAGTACCACTCTAAATTGCTACACATGATATGTATTATAACTACCTACTGATTGTGAAGGGTAATGTAGTGGAGGGCTTCAGAAATTTCGGCCTACTGATGTTCTCTGCTGTGCACCTAAAAAACTAGTAAATTGGCCTGCTCAGTCTGCAAACGCGCGCAGTAGCTGAATTTCGTCCCGGGACTTTGGATCAGTTCTTCAGCATGACAAACTAGACAAACATGGTGGGTATTCTGCACATGTAAGCATCATTATTATGTGCACCACTTCATCTTTGGTCAGGCAGCTTTCGGAGACCTCGACTCACAACTAAGCTTTCCATTTTAGCATAAGTCATAGTAATAGTGCAGTTGGTGTAAATAATGCAACAATGCTGGCCGCAACATCACCATGCTAAGTAGCGCACTAAGGAGCATCAATAAGTAGCGCACCCACACCCAGAGGGAGCATGCTTCAGCTACTTAACTCGCACAGCTGTTGGTTTACACAGAAAACTCATTTGCCACATTTCACCCCAACCATTAGTTTGCCAGCTACCGCTGCAGAGTGAGCACATGGGCAGGTTGTCTTCAGATTACTGCTAAAAAGACATTGTTCTCCCAGATCTTTAAATGTGTGAGAACTTTTACTAAAACCTTGTAGGAGCTTTCACAGACATTTCTATTACTTAGCCAAGCATATGGAGAGGACTGTACGAGGCGCATGCAGATTTACGATTGGTTAAAGCATTCTGAACACATAATGCTGGTCAGTGTCAGCACCAATCCTGGATGATCTTTCACATGAACAAATAATGACTACATTGACCATGTTTGCGCTGCAATTCATAGAAAATTTGACCGTTCCAGAAGTTACTGGTAGAGTGCATAGGATTAGGTCATGAAATTTCGAATTGTTAACATATTGCTTTCATGGCACTCGAACACAATATCCAATGACAAAAGTCAAGGCAAAGCACGAATTTTCAGCACGAGCCGTGTTTTTTCAGGAAACAGCCATAGAGAACGACCTCCTAGAAGCCGTTGGAGAGTGCAAACTGTTACACCGTTCCAAAGTTTCGCTACAATTACCCCGCTTGTACGATAAAGAAGCCACCCGGTGACTTCACAACTCGTCACTAAAAGTGGGTCATAATAGGCTTTGAGACGCTCCACGATGACAATGTTCCACCTTCAGCCGCTCACGTCTACAGATGCCTCATTAAATGGGTGTGATCATGATAACCAGGGATGTGAATTAGATGACAAGTTGGGCTTTTCATACTATGGCTGTAGTGAAGAGAGGCCAGTCACGGTCGTAGAGACCAAGAGCCATAAAACCGTTCCATTGTGGGCTCGGTAGTGGTGTCAATGCTCATGCCCTCTTGTTGCTGCTCTTTTTCATGTGCTGTAAAAGTTTTGGCTAGCTCGCAAGACTCTTCAGCAAGCTTGGCTGAGGAAGGTAGGCGCACACTCAAGTGGATTTGACTTGTATGAAAATATGCTGAAGATGTGCGTCGAGTATTACACAGAAGGTGCAATAAGAAGGGCAATATAAACCATAAGTGCTGAGTAGGGCTGTATTGTAGGCACAGATGACAAAGAGGGAAGTGACATCCAAATTTGCGTCATGGTGGCGACGTACACTCGGAACCTACTGCAGAGCATGAAGGTTGTAAGCTGTGGTTTTTCGGTTAACTCTTTGGAAATGGCTTTCACGACTTTCAGCAAGAACACGGCCTCGATTGCCAAGAAGCTCCTGGGCTGGACTATGACGCGGTATGAATTTGGGAAGCAAGAAGGAGGCAACACTACATGCTGAAGCCACTAGAAGGGGAGCGGTTTTAGCGTATCGCAAGAGATGGAGTTAATTCTCTCCTCCTAGACTAGCTTCTACCCTAGCTAAGGAAGGAAGATGTTTCAGGTTCGGAATGGGTCCCCTCGATGACTCGAGTGCACGGTGTGAGCGCAAAGGAAGAGCTGTAGTCCGGTGAAGAGACGCTTTACTGCAGCCTCAGGTGTTTGCCCGAGTCCAAGCCCGAACCTCCGCTCTTCCATTTAAGATTCAAACATCCTCTTTTAACCCTCGGTTCTTCACAAAAGCCAATCACACGTGTGGGCTCGCATTGCCACAACCAAATGCAGAAGCACTTTAATAATAGACACTGCATTGGGAAAAACCACGTTACCAAATACAACACGCAAAGGGATGGGTTCTCCGCTTGTGACGCTCTCTCCCGCTTGTGACGCTCTCTCCCATGCCAGGCCGTGCTGCCTCCGTCAGCGGCCGTTCTCACTGTCGAGCCCCGTCAGCTCTCTCATTAAATGTTGCTTCGTAGAAGCCTCCTTAAGAGCGGTGAGTACACTGTTGGGTTCTGTGCGCTTACCAGGTGTGCATGCGAGAGCGAGGCGCCCCGGCATCCTAACAACACTCGGTAATGACGTACATTGGGGAAGGTTATGCTCCTCTCCCTGCTGCCACTAAGTCTCGGTCAGCCAAGTGGTCACGTCCCCGCGTCATTCTCAAAGTCAACGCGTGCATGCAAGCAATGGCTTAAACTCAGATGGTGGCGCCCGACCTGCTTTTTTTCCAGGGAGAAAGAGAAACAACATTTATTTACGCATCCGGCATGCGGGAAGTCACGGGCCACGCAGGGCGCGGGTATTCCCCATCTGAACGCTCTTCCGAGTAAGCCTTCCCCTTCTAGTCCCGAACGAGGGCGACCTTGACGGCTCTGCTCGTGAACCGTGCGAACGAAGCAGTCTTCTTTCTTTTCAGTGCTTGGGTCTTCCGCGTTCGCCTTCGCGGAACCGATCAGCTTTGTTAGTTGATGGGTCGGGAGCTGTTTCCTCGGTCTGCATCAGCCGCATTAATTTCGTTACGCACAACACGCCGGTAATTGTTGCCTCATACTAACTGATGGCGAACACCAATTATAGCCCAGCACTTACCAGCCGATACCAAGATAAAGTGGCCCATACAAATTGATGCCCACGTACTTCAATCGGTGGTTAGGGCTAGATAATGGCTGTAGAACTATTCGTGACAGGTGAGTTGAAGGTTTTTGGCATTGGCCATAGAGGCAGAAGCAAACAATCTCCTGCATTAACGGTACATCCCTCACCTGAAGCATTGCTGTCAAAGGTGGGGGTACGTTTTGGACACCCCACAATGCGCACACCGTGAATCAGAGTGGGACGGTTCGCATGTTTCAGCATGCTGATGGTGAAGTATCAGCAGTAGCCTCTGATGACATCAGCGTTGTAATTGCGTCGGTGCAGTAGGTCATCACGAATGGCAAAATCTTGGCTTGAACGCATGAGTGGATGATGTTGCCAATGAATAAGTGAGCAAGTCTATCAGGGAGGCGATTCATTTATTCTTGCGCTGTTCAGTAGCGATGCTGTGAATGTTCATGGAAGAAATGATGATGGAAGATACTGAGCAGGGTGCATTATCAGCATATCTGCGTCTATCAAGGTACATCACGTGGATGTTGTGTTGCAGGCGAAGTTGCTGGTGGGTGACATGCCTTGACAGATCCTACAACGACAACAACCATAGTGCATGAAGATTGGTAATGACATCAGCAAATAAGGTCAGAACTTTGTAGGAACCTAGATGTTCGCCAGGCATTTTTTTTCCAAGACTATTCATTGGTCTCGGCTCCAGCAACCGTATTAGCTTGCATATTCTAGGTATAATCCAGGTGCAAGGACAGTGCCAAGGTCTACACCACTAACACTGTAGGGTCATCAGATAGTATGGAAGGATACGTTAACAAACAACGGAGCTTTGAGACACCGTCGTTGCACTGTAACGACCACGACGAATTTAGGTGTCCGTTAATTCCATGGAGCTTTTTCAGTGGCAATATGATGGTGGCAAAGTTTTGTATGAAGTGTCGAAAGTACATACACGCTCCTACAAAACTGCATAGTTTTTTGACGGACGTAGGTTTGGAAAACTTGGCCAAGGCCCGAAGGTTGCCCTCGGACACGACTTAGCCCATGATTGTCAGCTGTCCTGCTACAAATCAGGACGCCGTAGGTAAAATTCGTGAAAACATGCCGCACACTTAAAAATGCATGGAACAGTCGAGAGCGAAATGGTGTCGCCCTGGAAGCACAAGTCAGTGTAGCATTTCAGGTTCCACAGAAGGGTATTCATCATGCACTCGAAGGTCGTGGGCACATCACACAGTTCAAACGGCATGAAGAACTCGCACGAGCTGTCGAGCGTGACAAAGGCTGTTTTTGGTCGAGCATCATCAGCCATTGGTACTTTCTAGTACTCCAAACACAGAGATGAATTGTGCTCCTTGCAGGCCATTGTGTCATCGATTTGCAGCAGTGAATACACATCATTGCGAGCAATCTTGTTGAGCCGTCGGTAGGCCACACGGAACCACCCTTTGCAAAAATGGTCGAATAACATTGCATCAGAGCATATTTTCAACTTGCTCATTGTTTACTCAATATTCTGCAGGAGACATGCATCAGACGTTTCCGCAATGGTGGCTGGGTGCCAGTATTGAAGTGATGCCAATAGTAGGCGCAGAGCCGAAATAAGTTTGCCCGAGAGTAAAAAAAGAACAACATCTAAGCAAACATGCCATGCAGGCTAGGCAGTGGCGTAGCCAGGGGGTGGCACACTGAGTTCGTGCTTCCCCCCCCCCCAATTCCTAATGGAATACATAGCACATAATGACACAAATCTGCCTGCCTGGCTCCACATTCAGCTCAAGGTGATGCCCCCACCCCCCAAAAAATTCTGCCTATGCTCCTCAAGCAAGCCCTCACATCTGGTCAGCCTGTCTGGTTAATTCAAAGCAATCAGGTCATCTTTGGAAGGCCTGTCATGTCCAGCAGAAACAGATGGGGGAACAGATTCACCAATTCCACTACCTCAAGTGCCTCCTTGTAGCTGCTGTAGTTAGAGCAACTGTCCAGGGCTTCCTGGAGGAGTGAGTGTACATAGCCTGCGGGTCCCAGAGGGAAAAAATCTATTATAGTTTCATTGAGGGTTGACACTTTCCCGTATCATTTGCAACTACGCTGCCACTTGTGAAGTAATAATTTGTCTGCACACAATTGAGATTTCACTCCTGTACGGACATATAGATTAAATACAATTGTTCGGGCTTTTATGCCCCAAACCCAATGATATGATTCAGGGATGGCGTAGATGAGGACACCAGAAATATTGAACCTCTGGCATTTTTTAATGTGCATCTGTATAAAAGGTCTCTGGCATTTATTTCGCCTTCATTGAAATATGGCCAGCACTGCCGGAATTTGATTTCGCGATCTCCAGGTCAGCAGTCAAGCACCGCTAGATCACGTTGTGGGTAACCATCTACAATAAATAACTATTTCCTTTTTCAAATTTTATGAGATGTTCCATAGCAGTAATTTTCCGTTGAGAGCTAACAGTGATTATACAATAAAAAATGACGGTACAGTTAGATTGGACCAGTAATATCTAAAATCTATGTTAAGCTGCAGATTTCCTCGGCTAAATGAGAAAGAGGGGGGGGGGGCAAATGCTTTTTAATATACACTGATGCATACTGAATATAAAGAAGGTTCATATTTTGATTTAATAAGAAGCACTAATAAAGGCATATTGGTCAATTTTTCCAAAAATCATACCTTTTACATTAGAAACAGCACTCAAGCATATAACATATAGCCTATCCATGCGATGACATTTTTGGCAGTACTGCAAGTCAGTTGCAAAATTGTACATGGAAAGAACCTTTTGTTCGGCAAATTGGTACATATATTTACAAAACACCCTTCTACCACATCACTCCTGCCATGAGACGCTAGTGAAACAGGGTATTGCATGGCTGTCTCGAATTCGGCCCACAGAAAAGTCGCGTCCAAATGCTGCAGTCAGGTGTTTACGACAGTGAGGCACCATGCCAACGACAATGCTGTAATGTTGTATTTTGTTATATTCATCCTAGGTGGCGTCGCTTACCGTAACACACTAACAGACGGCACCACTAAGGGGTTACAGGTGTATATATATATGGTATCAATAAACATGGCGGGGCAGTTAGTCGCCGGCCCAGCCCAACATCACGTCATCATATCGATACTCTCGACATGGTGTCAGAAGTGGGGTGTGCATCATAGTAAAAATGCCTCTGGGCGAAAACAAGGACAGCGAGCTGCCTGCGGCGACCCATGGTGAAACGATGCAATTACTCTTCATGGGACATCGAAGAATGCGTTAGCTGTCTCGCCTGCCTGTTGAACACGTTGGTGGAACCGTGCGCTCTCGAACAGCTCGTTGACGGGGTGTAAGAAGTAACCGTCCAGCTTACCAACGATGACGCTGTACTTTGATGATATATGGTGTTTTTTTTTGGCGCAAGGGCCATTTGATGGCCAAAGAGCGCCAGTTCATGAGACAGGAATGTGGACAATGGTTGTGATTAGCGGCTGTATAAGGGCCATGAAATTCCTCGCAGTAAAGCGGGTAAAAACATACAAGTAATAAAATCATGACCATGCCGTGAAAGGTGTGTGGTGTGAATAGGTGACAAAAGTTGGCGATAATGAAAAACTATGGTGGACATGTATGGCATTAGCACAAGTACCTCACACGTTAGTACCCTTGCGTGCAAGGGCCGTGAGGCAAGTGCTTTTCTGTGTAGCCACCGCAGCAAAAACCTCTCTAGAGAGGTCGTGCTACGGTATGCCCGGGTATATGATATGAAAGCTATGAATTTCTTTTAAAAACGCTAACAATGATTTGTGACTAAAAAGCGGTTCCCTATTGACGAAAATTGCAGGGTGTAAAGGTATATGTTGTCGGTAGGGTGAAGGAAAGTGTTGTTTTCTTAGAGTGTCCAATTGTTTGCACTGAATTAAAATGTGAAGAACTGTTAGTGCTTCACCACATCTGTCACACAATGGTGGATCGCCACCGGTGAAAAGATATGAGTGTGTCGTGTATGTGTGTCCTATCCTGAGCCTCGTTAGTGTTACCTCTGTGTGATGTGATTTTGATACTGGTGGCCAATGGCCAAGGTGTGGCTTGATAACGTGTAGTTTGTTTTGTGTGTGTGTATCCCACTTGCTCTGCCAGTAGTCCCTGAGTTTTCGTTTGAGAGACGGCTTAAGATCAAGGGCCGGGATTGATGTCGGTGTAATGGCGGTGCTTTCGTGGGCGGATGCAGCAAGCTGATCCGCCATCACGTTGCCTTGAATCTCACGGTGCCCTGGCACCCAGCACACAACAACAAGTCTGTTGAGTGTGTAGAGGGTGCATAAAATGGAGTAAAGTGAAACGAGGACAGGGTTTTTTTGTTTTTTAAGACTCTGCAGAGCCGTTACCACACTGAGGGAGTCTGTATAAATTACTGCTTTTTGTATTTGTGATTGTTTGATGTGTTTAGCTGCCACAAGTATCGCGTAAGCTTCCGCTGTGAAGATACTTGTGCCTGGATGTAGAGGGCCAGCATCCGAAAAGGAAGGGCCAACAGCAGCGTAGGACACAGAGGAGTTAGACTTAGAGGCATCTGTAAAAAACTCAGGACGTGTGTATTTGTGTTGAAGTTCTAAGAAGTATGTTCGAATATGGGCAATAGGCGCATGTTTAGTAACTTCTAAAAAAGACACATCGCAATCTATAGTCTGCCACTGCCACGGTGGCGGGTATGCTACAGGAGCCATTAAACTGTGTTCGAGTGACACTCCAGTGTCCTCAGCTAGACCCTTCAGGCGAACTGAGAAGGGCTGCCTCATTGAAGGCCTGTTTTGAAAAAGAATGGAGCTCGACAAGTCATTAATAGTAGAGTATGAGGGGTGCCTCTTGTCTGCTTTCACCTTAAGGAAATATACAAAGGACATGTAGGTTCTTTGCAGATGAAGCGACCACTCATTTGACTCAACGTATAGGCTTTCTACAGGGCTGGTGCGAAAAGCACCCGTAGAAAGGCGGATGCCCGAATGGTGCACGGGATCCAGCATCTTCAAAGCACTTTGAGTCGCTGACTGATAAACAATGGCCCCATAATCTAAGCGGGTGCGAATAAGGCTTCTATACAGGTTCATGAGGCATTTCCTGTCACTACCCCACGTAGTACGTGACAACACTTTTATAACATTCATGGCTTTTAAACATTTTGTTTTTAAATACTTTATGTGGGGTACGAAGGTCAACTTGTTGTCCAAGATTAAGCCTAAGAATTTATGCTCGGCTTTGACGGACAGACGTTGCCCGTTCAGTCGAATGTCGGGTTCCGAGTGCATGCCTCTCTTTCGAGAGAACAAGACACACGTGCTTTTTTGTGGGTTAAGTCGAAATCCGTTTTCATCTGCCCATTTGGAGACCTTATTTTAAACCAAGCTGAACCTGCCGCTCACACATGGCCAAGTCGCATGACTTGAAGCCAAGCTGAACGTCGTCGACATATGTACAATAGAACATATTGCGAGGAATGGACAAGTGCAAAGAATTCATTTTGATAATAAAAAGTGTGCAACTAAGCACGCCACCTTGTGGCACGCCTGTTTCCTGGACAAATGTTTGGGAAAGCACACTGCCCAGACGGACACGGAATGTCCGGTTTGACAGGTAACTTTCGATTATATGAAACATTCTTCCGCGCACACCAAAGTGGGACAGGTCTCTTAGAATTCCGTAACGCCATGTAGTATCATAAGCCTTTTCGATATCGAGGAACACAGAGAGAAAATATTGTTTATGGACGAACGCACCTCTGATCTGTGTCTCGATACGAACAAGGTGGTCTGTGGTGGATCTACTTTCTCGAAACCCGCACTGAAATGGGTCGAGCAAATTATTTGTTTCAAGAAAATGTACTAATCGGCAGTTTATCATTTTTTCATAGACTTTGCACAAGCAGCTTGTAAGTGCTATAGGCCTATAACTCGAGGGTAAAGAAGGGTCCTTGCCCTCTTTCAAAATGGGAATAACAATAGCCTCTTTCCAGGAGGTAGGAATAGTGCCAGAAGACCAAATAGCATCGTACAAACAAAGTAAGGTTTTTCGGGTTTCGTTTGGTAGGTTTTTTAACATTTCATACATCACACGGTCAGAACCTGGGGCAGAAGTACTGCAGGAGCTTAGAGATGTTCGGAGCTCAGCGAAACTGAAAGCTTGATTGTATGCTTCGTATCTAGTGGATTTGTGTTCGAGTTTCTGATTTTCTATTCTTGTTCTGTATTTTTGGAAAGTGTCTGTATAGTGGGACGAGCTGGATACCCGTTCAAAGTGTGCACCGAGGAAGTTTGCCTGATCTTCCAAGGTATCACCTTGAGTGTTTACGAGTGGAAGTGTGTGTACTTGTTTTCTTCCTATCCTACCAACCATGTTCCAGACTTTAGCCTCCTGTGTGTATGAATTGATCCCCGATAAAAACTTCTGCCAGCTTTCTCTTCTGGCCTTCCGACGCGTTCTCCTGCCTTGGGACTTTATTTTCTTGAAGGTGTCAAGATTTTCGGCTGTTGGTGAGTTCCGAAGCAGCCTCCATGCCCTGTTCTGTTTCTTTCGCGCAGTACGACACTCTGTGTTCCACCATGGGACGTGTCGTTTGGCGGGCATTCCAGATGTTTGCGGTATGCACTTGGCTGCTGCGTCAGTTAGAAAAGCTGTGAAGTACTGCACAGCTTCATCTATGTCTAACCTACATATGTCTGTCCAACTCAAACGTGTAGTGTTGTGGAACTGTTCCCAGTCTGATTTGTTCATCAGCCATTTGGGAACATGTACAGGACGTTCATATGTTGTTTGTGAACTCAACACTACAGGAAAATGGTCACTTCCATATAGATTATTTATGATTTTCCATTTCAGTAGGGGTAGGAGTGAAGGTGATACGATGCTGAGGTCTATAGACGAGTAAGTTTTGTTGGCAACGTTATAGTATGTTGGCTCTTTCCTATTCAACAAACAGGCACCGGAAGAGAAGAGAAATTGTTCAATGAGACGACCTCGTGCATCACAGCGAGAATCGCCCCACAGTCCACTATGTGCATTTAGGTCTCCAAGAAGCAAATAAGGTTCAGGCAGTTAGTCTATTAAGGACTGGAATTCACGTCTTTCAAGACGTTGGTGTGGAGGTACATACAAAGAGCAGATGGTGACGAGCTTGTTTAAAAGTACCGCTCGAACAGCCACCGCCTCAAGGGATGTCTGGAGTGGTAAATGTGTACACGCTACTCCTTGGTTAACAATAATGGCTACGCCACCGGATGATGCCACAGCATCATCTCGGTCCTTTCGGTATATGACGTAAGCACGTAAAAAATTTGTATTGGAGGATTTTAGGTGTGTTTCCTGTACACACAGCACTTGAGGTGAGTGTTTGTATAAAAGCTCTTGGACATCGTCGAGGTTTTTAAGCAGGCCTCTGACGTTCCAATGAATAATTTGTGTTTCCATATTGGAAGTAAAGTAGTGCTGTGTGTACGTTAAGGGAGTGACTTGTTTAAGGTGAAAAGTCAAGCTCAAGTAACAGGGCTATTATCAGGCCCTGTTATGAGCTTCTTAGTTCTCTTGGCGCGCTCCAGAGAGCCGCGCCGCTCTTTTGGCACCAAGGGTGCCGCCGTATCCATTGCCTCCTCGGAGGCACTGGATGCCCGCTCATGCGAGCTGGTTTTTCGAAGCTTGGGCCTCGCCTGGCGAGGTGAGGCCTTGAGACCCGAGGACCCTGGAGTCTCTGGTCTCTGTTCAATAGTAGGCGGAGTAGACTCAACTACTGCCGCCTTGGGGGCAGGCGCCACAGCCAATGGCTCGCTCTGCGCAGGCCGAAGGAGTTGCGAGGGCTGGTGCGACACTGCCCCCTGGCGCGCCGCATCAGCATATGTGGGGCCATAAAATGGCGAGACTCTTTTTCTTGCTTCTTTAAATGTAATGTTTTCTTTTATCTTTAAAGTGATGATCTCTTTTTCTTTTTTCCAGAAAGAACAGGAACGTGAGTACGCAGCATGATTACCGCCACAGTTCACACAGTGTGCAGGTGCTTCGCAGTTGTCGGACGCATGGCCCACGACTCCACACAGAGCACAAGTTTTCCGGCCACGACAGCTTTGCGAGCCGTGGCCATATCTCTGACATTGGAAGCAACGGCGCGGGTTGGGAATATATGGTCTCACGGATGTCTTTGTGTACCCAGTCTGAATAGTTTCCGGCAAATCGCTCGAAGCAAAGGTCAGTACTAAGTGTTTGGTTGGGATTTCCTTTTGATCTCTTCTGATCTTAATACGCTGTACGTTTGTCACGTTCTGGCTCTTCCATCCTTCCAGAAGTTCAGCTTCCGTCAGCTCAAGCAAATCTACGTCCGATACGACCCCGCGAGATGAGTTCATGGACCTGTGTGGCGTAATACTGATGGGTGTGTCTCCAAACGTTGTGATGGTGTTCAGTTTATCGAATTGGTCTTTGTCACGTATTTCAAGGAGTAGATCTCCACTGGCCATTTTGGTAACCTTGTACCCGGCACCGAGAGTTTCGGTTAAGCATCTAGAAACTACGGAGGGGGATACAGTTCTGGCTTGCTTGTTAGTTTTGTCGCAGTGTATAACGTGGAAATGAGGAAACATTTGTCTTGGCCGGATGAAAAAATTGATGTCTTCGGTGCGTGCCCGCTTTGAGGAGGCACGATCACTGAGTAAAGGGAATGCTTTATGCATGCTAATTGTATGTTGTTCAGCAGCGTTGGCGGCCACCCACCACGGAGCCCAACGAGGGGACGCTACAAGTTTGCGGATGCTGAAACCTGCAGACGCCAGCCGTACAACGCCACTATAACCCAATGCGCCTAGACCAAGGTAGGCTATTTGCACAGGGTAAACCCTTGCCGCCAGGAAAATTGGAAGTAAACAGAAGAGAGAAGTAGACAGGAAAGCTAAAAAAGTAAGAAAGACGAAGATGTAAAGAGAGAGAGATAGGAAAAGGCGACTGCCGATTTCCCCTGGGTGGGTCAGCCCAGGGGTGCCGTCTACGTGAAGCCGGGGCCAAAGGGGTGTGTTGCCTCTGCCGGGGGGCCTTAAAGGTCCAATCACCCAGCGTCAGCTCAACCCCCAGGATCCCTTTTTCCCCGGGCACGGCAAAGCCACGCACGGCTAGGCGTGGGAGGGAGTAGAAACTCCCCCGTTAGCTCGGGTCTGACGCTGTACTTTGAATAGTCTTAGTCCCGTACTTGCAATGAACACAAGATGTCCCGTCCCAACTTCTCATGGGGTGACGGTTACAGACACGCATTCCCAGGGACCCGGCCAAGCTGTCACCTGACCTACGACGACCAGATATCGTCTTCCAAAAGAACGACGCGACTAAGAAAAGGCAAACTCGGGACTTTAACCGTCGGCATGGGGCGAGAGAGCTCCGGGACCTCTCCTCAGAAGGCGAAATGTGGGTAACTGATGTGGAGTGCCGGGCCCAAGTTCTTAGCCGGGGCCAGCGTCCACGATCCTACATATGGAAATTTCCAGCGGAGTTATACAATGAAACCGACGGCATGTCGTGCATTATTCCCCAAATCTCAGTGTGTCAACCCCGGTCTTTCTTCCGAGCCCGGGCCCAAACCAAGAGCAAAGACTCGACCAGGGGAGGAACCATCACATGGCCAGCAGCACGATACGAGTACCGGCGCAGACGGTTACCAGGTTCGGGAGGCGTGTGGTCGCACTTAAAAGACTGAATTTGTAGATGTTGGAAAGGGAGATGTAGTGTCAACGCCTCCTCTAGGAAGATGCCTGCCGCATGAGAAGAAAAACAGCTGCCACACCCTTTCTTTCCTTCATTCTGAAAATGTTCTCGGTCGCTAGCGTCACTTGTGGCGGACGGTGCAACAACGCAATACTTTGCATAGCCTCAGAAACAGTGGTGCACAGTTGCAGGTCTCTAACAATTCTCGACTGACGCGCCCCTATGGGCCGCAGATGAAAAACGCATAGCTGGTACCGCCTGCTGCCATGATAATGGATGGATATGGCTGTACACTTTAGATCGGGCGGTGGCTAGCGCCACCAAGCCGTAATACTTAATGAACCAAAAACTAGATTTATTTTTTTCTTTAAAAAGTGAGTTTGAGGATTCGTATTTTGCAGTGAAGAGTTTAATTTTCACTCGTGCCTTGACTTTAGCCACCAATCAGATAGCCTCATTCTAGTTACGTCTACCCGCTTAAAGCCTATTTTGCCCTCCCCATCCCTAAACCCCAGTGCTTTGGAAAACTCTGCGCCATCATCCTGAACTATAGGGTGAAGCCCTTTACAGAACATTATCAAGTGTTTGGCAGTTTCTTCTTCCTCTCCACACACACTACATACCGTGTCTACCCCTTCGTATTTGGCCCGATATGTCTTGGTTCGCAGTACTCCCGTCCTGGCCTCAAACAGTAGAGAACTACCCCGAGTATTATCATAGATCCTTTCCTTGGCAATTTCCTGCTTAAATGTTCGGTAGATCTCTAGTGCGGACTTCTTAATCATGCCCATTCTTCACATATCAGTCTCCGTTTCCTTCACTTTCTTCTTAACCGATAGTTCTTTTTGGTTTGGCCACCTGCTGTTTTCCAAGTATTTACCAGTCAATTTCCTGGTTCGCTTCCTCCATTTTGTATCGACATTCTTCATGTACAAGTGGCTGAAAACCTTCCTAACCCAACGCTCCTGCCCCATTTCTCTCAATCGCTTCTCAAATTTTAACTTGCTGCTCGCTTCCCTGCCCTCAAATGATGTCCATCCCATATCACCTTGTACTCCCCGATTTGGTGTATTCCCGTGAGCTCCTAAAGCAAGCCTACTTATTCCACGTTGCTTAATTTCTAATCTTGCTTGAACTGCTGATCTCATGCACAGGACTGCATTGCCGAACGTCAGACCAGAAACCATGACCTCTTTCCATATTCCTCTCACAACATCATATCTATTGTAATTCCACAGTGCCCTATTTTTCATCACTGCTGCATTCCTGTTACCTTTAGTCGTCACGTATATTTCGTGTTCCCTCAGGTACTCGGTCCCATTGCTTATCCATACGTCCAGATATTTGTATTTGTCTGTTATCTCTAGCGTGACCTCCTGTACTCTAAGCTCACTACCTTCGTTGTCATTGAAAATCATGACTGCTGATTTTTCTTTACTGAATCTAAAATCTAACCTATCTCGCTCATTACCGCAGATGTCCATCAATCTTTGCAAATCTTCCTTGTTGTTGGCCATTAGCACTATATCATCTGCGTACACTAATGCTGGTAGTCCCTGATCAATAAGTTTTCCTTGTTTGACTAAAGAGAGGTTGAAGAATAGTCCACTTCCCTCTAATTTGGCCTCTAATCCTTGTAGGTACATCATTAATAATAAGGGTGCCTAAGCCCCCGTTTTACCTCTGCAGGCTTGGATACCTGTTTTTCCCACTTTATAACTACCTTGTTACCTTTATAGATATCCTTTAAAAGATTAGTGACTACATGTTCCACGCCTAGTGTGTCCAGTATTCCCCACAATTCCTCTTGAGCCACGCTATCGTACGCTCCCTTGATATCCAAAAATGCTAGCCCTGCCCTCAAATGATGTCCGAAAATGATAGCAGAAAAGGACCACAGGGTCCTGTGTTCCTTTCCTGCTATTTCGATGCACTGCGTCAGTGAGAACAGATTGTCTTCCAACCTCTTGTGTTTCCGAAACCCATTCTGCAGTTCCCCCAGCACCCCCTCATCCTCTATCCATGCCTGCAGTCTTTCCTTTATAATCTGCATCGCCAGCCTGTCAGCCACTGATGTCACTGTTATAGGGCGGTAGTTGTTTATGTCAGCTTTGTCCCCCTTTCCTTTATAGATCATGTTCATCCTGCTAAGTTTCCATCCATCGGGAACTTCACCATCGATTATTAATTAGCTCACTGTCTTTCTCTCAAAGCCGGCTTAGACTTCGGACCTAATGTCTTTATCAGCATAATTGGAATGCCATCTCTGCCTGTTGATGTACTAGTAGGAACGCTTTTCTCAGCCCTTTCCCACTCTCGTTGTGAAAATGGAGCCATTGCACCACTTGATTCGTCCTTGTCTATTGTGGTGCATAATAGTCTGGGTCGCGAGCGCCACCGCGTGGCGCTTGCTCAAAACTGAAGGCAAGCCAACTCCACTGGGAGCGCGAGCCATTCCCCAGACATTGTTTAGAGGAGGCGTTGGTAGCGTTGTTGTATTTTGTTATATTGATCTTAGGTGGTGTCACTTACCCTAACACACTAACAGATGGCGCCACTAAGGGGTTACAGGCGTATATATATATATAGTATCAATAAACATGGCGGGGCAGTTAGTCGCCGGCCCAGCCCAACGTCACCTTGTCATATCGGTACTCTCGACAAATGCGGTTATGCGCACATGCATACCCGCATGCCCACGCATGCACAAATCAATTTAAAAAAAGTGACATCATAGTAAAGATGTCTGGCCATGAGAACGCTCCTGGCACCGCGCCAATTTTCTATAAAAAGATGGTGGCTTACTGAAATACCAAAACGATCGGTAATCATATAGAAAGTACTCAAGACAAAATAGAAAGGGGCTTTCTTTTTCCAGTCCATCCTTGATGGCAAAGTGTTTTTTTGTATTTCAGTAAGCATAAATCAACTAGATCAACAAGTTCTAATAATTTACTAAAGATTTACACAAGCAAGCACAAAGTGGTACAGTCGAATTCATATGGATCAAATCTGAAGGGGATCATGAAAATGTGTCATGTACTAGGTAACTAAAATTATAAAATATGAACATTCACCATTGGTTGGCTCTTTCATCACAGGAGAGAGGCTTGCCCCCCATGCGTCGCTGTTCTAAACTGCACAGCCCATTTTTCCGTACCACCAGAAGTAGTTGCCTACTTGCGCCCTCTGTTTTCATTATAGTGCATCGCAGCAATTGGCACTCTGCGAAAAAAAAACAAAAAAAAAACACCTGTATCTCTGGATCAGATAGTCAACTTCGTGCCAAATTCACAACTACACAAAGGAAGAAAAGCCATAAACAGCACGGGCACTCACAAGTGTTTATTCATTCATTGAGGAGACGGGCTATTACAAACCCACTTCTTGTCAACACATGCGCAACATGATCAGGTCGTCGCTTACCTAATCACGCCATCGAACACATGCTCTCTAGATAACATGCTTCCGACTCGTACAGGTTGAGTGGCATTTCGCTAACACATTTGATACCCCGTTTCTTCATGTGATAGGCCTCCAAAATTTCCCGTGCTTACTTGCTTTCACTTCTTCCCAGAATTCTAATCTGCCTGAAGCATGGTGTGCATCCACTAGAATTGACCTGCGCCCTCAAATGCGCATCGTTTTTATTTTTTACCGTGAGGGCGTGTTCCCTCACTCAATCAATGACGCAGCACCCCATGTGGCAAACATGGCTCTCCCTGCACGAGAGGGGTATTTCGTAAACCACTCCAGTGGCGCATTTCATGAACGGCCGCGCTTGCTTTTTTTGCAGCCTCTCGGCAGTTGAGAAAGCGCACAGTCTGAGTGCAAGGCTAAAGGATATGTGATAGAGGCTGCAATATAAAACAAGATGAAGTTTTAATTTGTGAGAAACATAATCAATGTTTCAAGTTTTTTTTAATTATAGTAAGGCAACCTTCAAAAGTATGAACAATGAGGTGATCACGTGTGCAAGCAATTACCTGGCCTTCATTCCATTGTAGATGTAGTGGTAGGTTTTGAGGGCAAACTGGTTGACAATGCTATGGAAAGCCTCGCAGCTTTCCATAGCGCCATGGGTAGCTGTCCAACATCCTTCAAATGTGTGGGTGCATGCACAATTTTTTTAGCTTTTGATGGGCATCAAAAGCTATAAAAATATAAACATATATATTTGCTTCTGAAAATATTTACTGAAAAATAGAGTTTCTACCTTCCACCAGCCACAGTCTGTTCTCATCAGTCAGATCATCGTGTGCACGCCTTGGAAAAATATGACATTAATGCTCATGTATATTGGCGACATGGTTGGTGAGCGACAACCACTTGGGCGAAATTAGTTCTGTATGACTATCGCTTGATGCTGCACACCACTACAGATGGTTAACGATAGCCTGCGTTCATTTTGCGAGGATTTTTAGCCCATGACATTTAGAAGCGGCCAGAAGCTTCTTTTTTATTCCTGAAATGCAATGAAAATAAATTTGAAGGGTTTCTACAAATAACCAACAGATGCTGGTAGATTGAGGTTGTGGTGTGCTTGCCTTTCGCAACATGCCAGCAGTCAAAAAGATGAGCAATTTTTGGATGCTCCGTTTTCAGGTAAGCTCGTATGGAGCTGTGGCGGTCTGTTACGATGCTACGTATGCATTTATCCACGTCAAGGAGGAAGTGCAGGTCTCTCTTCAGTCCTTCTAGCTCCATTCGGGCACCGTTTCCCACTTCATTTACCTGCGCAGCATGAATATGCATGAGGGGTACGTGCATGAAATGACATTACATAACCTGAGGAATAACATTTATCTGCACGAGTTCTGTGTACAGGACGAAATCACGGCTGGAATCAATGAAGGTGTACGTCGAATACTTGGCACAGAATCCTTGGGAGTCGCACCTCCCACCTCCTGCCAGGCTGAGGGGTTCAGATGTTTCAAGCAAGTGCACCTGCTGATCTGTCCAAAGCTGTTTTGTAACAAATATTTTGAAGTAATAAGTACATCATAGTTTCAACTGCATTGCAGTTCGTGAGAAGTGCATGAACTATCCTACCTTGTACACTAATGGAAATAGCAAGGCAGACTGGATAACAAAGAACAGCCTAGGCTTAGGAACAGACGCACCAATGCTTGAAAGAAGACGCAGCACTTTTTTGGGATTTGAGCCTGAGAACAAGATGGCACCTGAAACGAGGCAACATGAGCAGGAGTAACAACTACGCCCACACAGCGGTTTCAATCCACAATGGTGCTTTTTCATTTCACTGCTATAAAAATGCCACTGCAGTAGCCAAGATAAGATTCTGCCATGATGCGTTATGCAGCAGAGTGCTTCACTGAACAGTGCTATCATGACGAGTAAAATGAAGAAACAATCAACAAGTTGCAATACATGCAACAAAAAGTTGCAAACAAAAAGTTGCAATACATGCAACTCTGTAGAAAATTGATGGTAGTACAGAAGGGCCGCAAGCTAATCTCAACTCCATGCTCCGGAAAGCTGCTAAGTAAAGCACTTATGTAACAAATGACAGCCACCTGCAGATATTTTATTTGGAGCACAGCGGGCCTTAGTACCCAAACTGCTAGACACTTTCACACACCACTTACCGTCCACATCAGCCGTCCCAAGGTCCATGGCATTGAAATAATTCCTCACATTACTGACTCCCAGCTTGGCATCACTCGTGCTACTTACTGTTCGTCAGCTCCATCTCTTCGGCAGTCATCATTGGCGGGCACATGCCACCGGCACCCTGGTTGCAGTCAAGCGCCTCGGTAGTCGTCGACGGCGTGCACTGTCCGTCGGAAGCGAGGGCAGGTTCGGCACTCGCCAGTTCATTCTTTACGACCTAGGAATTGCTACATACGTGCGAGTGTCACACATTAATAGTCTTAGCGTTGCTCAAAATACATTAGGAAATACGAATACTTCTTGTCACCGATGCTTATCGAACGCTGGTCGGGGCTTGCCGCTGTTGCGTTAGCAGTGGCTGATTGTTGAAGGCACTGCGTCAGGCTTCGGCATCCTTTTCATCTGTAGTGGCATTTGGGTGAAGAGTGACCGGTCGTACACATAGTCATCATCTTTGAAGTGTGCCGAGCAAAGTACGGCTCTCTTTGATGGCTCCTAATCCTTTCGCCTGACTGCGATCGTCCACAGCTTTCGAAGCTTTACGCCTTTCGGAAAAATGTGAAAGCAGGTCCCGGCCGTAGCATACGTGTTCAGGCAGCCCACGGCCACGCATTTCGTTGGCGTCGTGCTGCAACCTTCACTTTCTGAATCAGCTGCTCGTGGTCGGGCGTCACGCAGAAAAGAGATTTCGCGGCACGGTCGCACGATGGTACGCTCACCTTCACCCACCAGCAGCAATTTCAGCAACAACATTTCCGCCTTCATCGGAAATGCCGCCGCCGCAGCCGGGATGCGAACCCGCGACCTGTGAATCAGCAGCATAGTGCTTTAGCCCCTAGACCACTGTGGTGGGGCGAAATTAATGGACGTAGCCTTGTAAGTGCTCTGTAAAGTACATGTTCGCAGCAGCTGTTTTTAAAAACTCGAATGTCGTCCAACCACCAATAATGATCACTGTCAGCACTGCCTTGCAATAGTGCTACCTTCCTGGTCCACAGCACATTTGACAGTGCCATTGTAGTTCCTTGATGATATATGTTGTCACTTGCTGTCTGCTTGCACATGGCCGCACTTCAAAATTTAAAGCTTTTGACCCCGATATAATTGAATGGAAGCATATACCTTGCAGCGCTGCCGGAGCTACGCGGAGTACACTGGCAGTAGACTTGTGCAGTATATATAATATAGTTCCGAGCATAACAGCTTCATTAAGCATATACAAGGGTTTTAGCCGTGCTTTTTGCATGACACGCTACAGCTATAAGAAGTACGTTTGGGATGTACTTCGCAAACTCTGAATTACTGTAGCCATTACCACCTGGTAATCGCAATACCCTTTTGTTGCAATATAGCCAATTTGTTGCAATCACAACGTTCCCGTCTTTCATAAGAAGACATGAGTCAGTACCGTTTGTTTCAATGACTACATCTGAAAAAGCTATGCAGTGAAACTGTTATTCCTGAAAACCTGGAGGAGTAGGTCAGAATCATGTAGCTTCTGCAAAGTTACTTGCTTTTCTGGGAGTGCTGTTTTGAACACGTCACTCTGAATGCGCTCACACAAGCGCTTCACGACTTGCTGAAGCGGTCGACTTGGAGATTTCAAGTCACGCTTAAATTGACCCAAATATTTCTCAAATGAGAATGCTGAAAATGAGTCAAGATGGCCAAACTTTGCACATCATGAGGAAGGTGTACAAGTGCATGTACATTGTACACGTAAACACCCTCTCCATAAAGGCATCCAGCATCAGTGACAAACCCTCGGAGAAGATTTTTGGCAAAGTTTAGGTGCAGGTGGCAAAGCTCAGGGCTTGCGAGGATAGACAATGCCACACTTAGCTTCATGAAATGCTGGAAATAACATTTTTCAATTCTCCCTGATAGCACCACAGGTCCGAAGTAGCCTTCCATCTTTCCAGTTCGCAAAGACTTCGGGGCTTACAGGTTATTTCCCGAGGTGTGTGCTTCTGTAAATTTATTAGCACCTCTGATATTTCATTTTGGACACGTACTGGAACCTTTGACCTTTGAGGTACTCCACAGACACAGTAGTGAAGCAGTTTCCTCGCAACCCATAAACACACAAGGTGCATGTTCTCCAGTGGAAAATGGCTAACCATGCCAATCTTTGACTCGGTTAATTGTGAGTGTCCACGATGGTGCTCTTCCTGATCTTGGTTCAGAAATGCTTCATCGGTTCGCAGTGGATCATTGAGCTCTGGAAGAATTACTTTCCGAGAGCTTTCAGAATAAACTCCTTCTTGAGTGCATCTCTTGCAACTGTGTTAGCCTCCATGGCCCTTGATGCACTTCAAGAATGCCCTTGCAGGTGCATCACAGACAAATGCACGTACTTGAACTGTAAACGTTTTGTCATCATGAGTGAAGCCTTCCTTTTTCAGCATGCTCACTTCTGCAATAAAACCACAAAAATAGTCCTGGAGGCTCTCAGGTTTTGTGTTTCCAACAAACAAGGCAATGACAAATGGCTTGACATCCCTGTACTCTTCAACAGATGCCAATATTGGCCAGAACTGTTTGCTTCAACTCTTTGCAATGGTAAGCCTATCGATATTTATCAGAAGTGCGATGGTATCACTTGTGATGCTGCCTGCTTGTATCATTTGTCCCAGTGCTGATTTAATACCAAAGTAGTGGTATGAACCAGATGCCCCCATGTTTTCTTAACGCGCAAGATCTCGGCGTCCCCATTAGGTTTCGTGAGTCACTGGGTAACTCCGGGTGGTGCTTCTTCAATATTTTCAGCAGCAGCATCAGATGAGATGCTCAAGCTTTAGTTTCATAGGCCCAAGCTGCCAGCTCGCTGGCCAAGCTCGACTGTTCTTCATAATTTGTTTCAAACTGAACTTCTGCCACATTGCTGGCCAATCTCGGCTGTTCTACAGCTGACGTGCTTGCAAAAGCATTTGTAGGGTTTACATGCTTTTGATTTGAAGCCTCCGTGACATCACTGCTTGTGTTGTGTACTTCATTTGCGACATTCTTATCCTGTTCAGAAAAAGATAAAGTTGCAATGTCTGCGAAGTGTTCGTGCACACATTCAGCAACTCTTCTTTTTGTTTGCCGGTCGCCGACATCTTCTAAATGTCTCCGGTGCCCTTTCATATCTTGACACACAAATAACCTAAGCTAATAACTACTGCAGTAACACGAGCTAAATTGGTGATAATATGGCATGCCATAGAGAAGGGGGTACTCAGGATTAATTTTGGCGAGCTGGGAATCTTTTATGTGGATTGAAATGTATATCTTTGCTTGTACTTTGCCTCTTCGCGATGCGGCGGCCGTGGCCTCGACTTTAGCAGCATGACAGCTAATATACAGCCACGGAGGGTAAAGGGAGAAGTTCAGGGTGAAATGGAAGCCTGAAGACATGAAAAATTTGGAACACGGGTGTCGTTGGAGCGAACGTTTTGAGAATCGGATTTGTTTTAGCCTGGCAAAAGCTTTCAAAATGTTGGCTCAAGCAACACCCCGTGTCCATTCATTTTTGCTCTTCACAACTTAAAGGTTATGCAAATGTCACAAGAGTACTTCTGGTCACAATCAAGCCCAGTTATTTCTCGATCGCAAAACCGGTGACACAGGAGCACTTTTGATCACAAACAATTGGCCAACGCATTGCGTTACAGCCTGATCCGAATCGAGTTTGGCGCAGACATCGCACAAATAGCGATTGAACCTGATCTCGAATAAAACTAACTGTACCGGTGTCGCATGAGCAGTTATGATCGCAAAAAGGGCCGATCTGGATGAGGCTTAGGCCGGATCAGGTGCTGCTACTTTGACACTTCCAATTGCGATCAGCCCCTATCGCTACGCGATCCAACTTTCAGATTGCGCAGCACCAAACTCGATCCGCGGATCGGTTTTTGTATCATCGTGGTTTCGACGTACAGAATTGATCAAACGTTCTTAGGCCAATATCCAACGTATTCCTGTGGCAGCGTGGCCTGGGAACTGTTGACCCCTCCTGTACTTTTGTGTCAGCCACGGCGCGGCACCGCGTGAGATAGGTATTACATGCATGCAGTAGTTTTACTTCATCGACAGTAGCAGCTTTACAGTGCAATGAACTCATTTGTGCTTACCTTCATATACTATCTTCACAAGCGTGAACGAAAAGCGCGCCGAACTCGTCGTCACGATCGTCTACGCTCGCCAAAGAAACAGGAGGAAACGCGAGCCAAAAAGAAAGATTCTTTCATGGTTGCCAACTCGAGCCTACACATAGAAAAATTAAGTGCTGCATCTGATTAAGACTGCTAGGGCTGCAGCAAAAAAAACATTTGCAAAACAAAACAGATCGTTGTTCAATATAGAAAGTTTTTGTTATCTAAATAAAATGCTTATTTTTTTTAAACATCACTATATTTTCACTAGCGCCACCTTCTCAGTTGAGAAAAAACAGAGGTAAAAACGGGGCTGCACCCGTGAAGTGGCTTAAATTGTAAGAAACTAGGTTATAGTCAACGCCTTGTTACAGTAGGTAGAGCCGTAAAGCAAGCATTGGTGAAATTAGCGTCGTAAAGATCGTAATGGTAACAAATTTTGATGTGGGGCATCGTCTAGAAACGTATGGAGTGTGTGTGCATCATCTGCAACACTGTAGGGTTCGTGTTGCGACATGTATATACACCGGACGCTGACATTCGGCGCACAGTTTGGCTTTCACAGATCTTGAGATTCCCAGCGCTCGCCTACTGTGCTTTTGATTTGATTGCGGAAAGTGGTTGGTTCGTTGAATGATGCCGACCTGTCCCACCTTACGGCATATTGCCTGGAATGTGCTAGCTGTGTTCAGTGTGTTACCGATTGGGTTCAATTCGTGGGGCGGGCTGGCAAGGGTAGCTAGCCCAGCTGCACACAGCCTTTGCGCGCTGTCTTCACGCCTTGCATTCATGATTCACCGAAGCGGTGAAGAGAATGTGCCCGTTGACCATATTCTGTTGGTTGCGATGTCATTTCTGTGCACGGATTGACTTTCGGCAGGACATTTCTTGACTATTGCTCAGCTATTTTGACCGAGTGGCTGGCTGCATGCAGTTGTACAGCCTACGAAGTGTGATACGCGCACACTTGCGTTACGTCTCATATATGTAACGTCCCTGTTGCAGCTCCGACTAAGAAGTTACGTTAGCGTAATGCTTTTCATGGGACGTCTCATTTTTGGCCAAATTCATTCGGGCTGTGCTCCAGATGAAATGTAGAAACTAACCTCATCCTATTAACGCAGTGCCTACAATCCTGACCGAGTTGCTATATCTCCATTATTTAACACAATTTAAAGGTGCACATGACAGAAACGGTGTGAAATCTGGTATTGGCTCTTGTTGAAATATTGTTGCACAAGAGCAGACTGCACACAGAGAACGTACAACATGACTGCTTATGTTGAATGTTCTCACTGCTGTTTTCTTTTATGCACTGAAATTTAAATAGCCAGACTACTTTCACTGTCATGTCCTTATGTTTGGCTTTGTATAGTTTTAATAAATATATTATCGGGGCATTGACATGCCAAAACCACAATATGAATATGAGCGCACTGTAGCAGAGAGCTTAAGGAATTTCAACTATCTGGTGGTCTTAAACGACATTGCACCGTACAGTTGTCGAAAAGCTTAATTCGAACGCTCCGCAACGTATCTTGGACTGGTTTCACTGAGGCCAACCGCGAAACACTGGGCACTGTTGCCAAGATAATAGCTCGGTAAGCTTGGATTGTATGTCGGCATGCAGGCGTAACACCTTGGCAACAAAACTCAAAGCTGCGTGGCGCTGGTGTCAACCAAACTGCTTCAGGACATGTTGTGGATCATTCGAGATAAGCTTACTGACGACTGTACATGGGCCTCTGGTATTTTGTCTCTGTCGAAATGAGCTGTAGCTTTGGCTGCTGATGTTGAGACAGTGAATGAAAACAAGCCAGAATGAGGAGCATTCTTTACATGCTCATGCTACCATACTTGTTAGGAAGAGTAATTCTTACTGAGATGAGAAATGTTTTGGCATGTTAATTATAAAAGCCCCATAAATTATCTCAGATTCTAGTGGCTGTGGAAACTATACACAATATTTATATTGCTTCTAATGCAGTGACATACAAGAATTGGCAAAGCTTGTACTTAGCCGCTCAAGGCTTAAAACAGCAAAACTGGACGATTGTGAAGACTTATCTGGTTGCTTCTATGCTTTAGCTAGGTGATGCTGGTTTGGTTTTACGTTGATTCTTAGATCAGAGAAGCCCATGGACAGTCACAGGGACGACACGGTTATTCAAATTCCAGAGACAGAAACTCGTCCTGAAACTGAGCGTCCACACCTCATAGATCGACAGGCACGTCTTTAGCACAGGCCTTCCATTGCTTCGGGGTCTTCTCGCCGCGGCTGTTGCCTTTCTCACTTCCTAGTATTTTCTCATAGGGACTCAGGGGTCTTCGGTTTGCTGTTGCTTTGAAGCGATTCCTTTGGCTAACTGTTGCCTTCATCATTATTAGTGGACCAGAGGCGAGTAGTGAGATTTTCCCAATTTCTGTCACATATACCCATTTATGATGATGATAGTTTTCTGGTAGGCTGCACAGAGGCACATACCTGTTACAATAATGGTTTTCTACCACCGACTCGCGATTTCCTGAACAGTTTCGCTGATAGAAGTCTAAAGGATCGCAAAAGTGATGTGAGCTCATGCTACGATGTGGTCTCTCAATTATTTTAAGTGTCTTGTTTTTTTAGAATTACCATAACCTAAACGTCTTCTAAAGTAAGATAGTTAACAATACTTATAAAGCTTCTGGCTATTTTCATTATAACTTGCTTTTTGCCGCTCCATGAGTCAAATGTTTGAGCTTACAAAACATTAATTGGTCCAAAATTAAAGTAATTATCTGCAGCTTGAATGCAGCCCAAATGAAGTATATGGAGCTTCACCTAAACCGTGAAGTTATAATAATCTGTTCCAATTACTCTACTGTTGCTTAGATAAGGACTATTCCAGGCGTATATAATGTATACCTGCAATGCACAGTCACTAGAATGTACTTGTAGTACCGAATGCATACATTTCAATATAACTTCCAAACTGTTCATCATACTTCAGCCCACACACATTACCAAAGGTTGTCGACCTACCTCTTGTTTTCACCATGACCCACTGTCGCTCCTTTGCTAGACCACCCAGGACTGGAACGGTCTTTCCAAGAGCATCACCATCATTGAAACTTGGATAGCTTTAGGAAAGCCATAGGATATTTGTTTTACTTACAATAATTGTTTTGCTCACTCCCGCATGTAAAGCACTGGGACCTCAATAAAGAAATTGCATTACTGTTTTGACAACATTTTGTGAGTCACCAGTGTTCTTTGGAATCAGCAGGGGCATGCAAATTTAAAGCATCATTTGCCCAACCCACACCAGCACTCCCCCATCGCAATGCGATCCCCCTCCCCCCACCAAGACTTGACTCATTCATGCTGACGTCCATGGTAGTTTGGCTATTAAGTACATACCACAGTGATGTATGATTCACTTGAAAGCTTTTACAAATACATGACCAAAAGACAGCTTTGCATGACATTTGAAGCAGTAAAACCAGTTCATAAGCATGTATAGAACAATTGCAATATCAATTGAAGAATAGCAAAGGATTGACTGCCCTATATGTTATTGTAACTATCATAATCTGATGTCACTTAGCAAAAACCAATTTTATTTCTTAAATGAAATAGTTTTCTCTGTATGTTTTTCTGTACATCATGAAGTATTTCTCTGCAGCTACATTTCTTGGTTAATGGGCATTTTCGGCAAATATTGATGGTAAAATATTACTTGAACATTACTGGAATGTTTACCTCTTATGTTGATTTTTTGTGCAATTTTAACATTTCTTTAATGTTTGAAATATAACATTCAATGTTCAATGTCTTGTTTGAATGTTGCACAAATGTTTCACATTCAACGTTGTTTTAACAGTGTATTTCTAATATATGATGATGGCGATGGTAGATTTTAGTGGCGCAAGGGCAACTCAGGCCAAAGAGCGCCAACACAGGGTTTTTCGTTGGTTTATTTATAGAAAAAAATCTCAGGGTGGCAAGAATAAAAGAGTGGGACAGAGGGATTAAACTTAAGTGTAATTACTATGTGTGATGAGTTTAAAACGGTCTAAACTTATGGGTTTTAAAAAGTCACGCAGTGGCGGCAGTGGTCCTTGTCAGGACAAGGAGTGCGTGCTGCATGACATTTGGTAAAGAAGTCTCAGTGGTTTTATCAGGATTGAGAGAGGGCTGAGATTAGTGAGAATATGTAATTAGGTGCAGGAATCCAACATCAGCTAAGAACTTTATAACTACTTTTATGGGAAACATGGGATCGTCCCCAAGAAAGAACAAAGGGTGAGACGGTATGTGGCATTTGTATAGCTTTGGGGAGTGATGCAGTCTTTGTGGTTCAAGGTACGGGCACATAATTAAAACGTGAACGACAGATAGCACATCACCACATTTTTCACAACACGGTGCAGGAGAGTTCCTTAAAAGGTGCGAGTGTGTTGCATGTGTATGACCGATCCTGAGTCTGCACAGTGCAACCTCTTGATGCCTGTTACGTTTTTCAGGAGCACATCTACCTATTCTTGACTTTACTATGTGCAATTTGTTTTCAATTGCTGCGTTCCATTCCTCTTGCCATTGCTTACGCATTCGGTTTCTGGTTAGCGGCCTCAAGTCCTCATATCGGAGGACGACTACGTCTACTGTTGGGCGGAGTGCAGCGGATTTCGCAAGTCGGTCCGCTGCTTCATTGCCAGCTATGTTGCAGTGTCCCGGAATCCAGCATAGCGTGATTTTAAGGTTGGATCCGTAGGCTGACATGAGGCAGTTTAGAAGGGCATTAGTCACTGGATTTTTATGTGTCTTTGCGGAAGACAACGCAGTCACTGCACTGAGGGAATCTGTGTATATGATGGAGGCTGATTCTTTCTTCTTTAAGATGTGCCTTAAAGCTAGCAGTATGCCATAACACTCAGCAGTAATTATGCTGGTATGTTCACTCATTGTTGCAGATTCAGAGTACGCTGGGCCGTATGCAGCACATGCGACGGCCGAGGACGTGGAAGCATCAGTGTAGTACTCAGCACCTGTATTTTGCCTGCAAGTACATAAAATGCTGATCAGTTGGGACTGGGAGGCCATGCTTTCCTACCTCTAGGAATGACAAGTCGCAATTGATAGCTCGCATTTCCCATGGTGCCACAGTGCCCTTGTGGGAACTTAGTTGAAGATTGGAGACGGGTATATTAAGATTTTCAAAGTGTGAGGCCACTCTGATGGGGTACGTTGGCGTGGCTGATGGTTGCCTCAAGAACAGGTGGGCGTTTGATGTATCCTGCAATAGCTCGCGAGATGGGTGGTCGACATGAGAGAGCACCTTGGTTGCATACTTGATGCTTGTGAACTGCCGTCGTTGTTCTAATGACTACCGATCTGTCTCAACATACAGGCTGGCTATTGGGCTGGTTCGGAAAGTGCCACTAGCCAGACGAAGCCCAAGGTGATGCACTGGGTCGAGCGTCTTAAGTGCGGATCTCGATGCTGATTCGTACACAACCGAGCCATAATCAATACGTGAGAGCACTACACTACTGAGAAGGTTTAATAGACAGTCACGATCTGTACCCCATGACTGATGTGAGAGAATCTTGAGCAAGTTCAAGGCTTTCAAGCATTTCAGTTGCAGCTGCTTGATGTGTGGGACAAAGCTGAGCTTTTCATCCATCACAACACCTAGAAATTTATGATCCTTCTTAGTAGCAATGGTGTGTCCGTTTATAGAAATGTTGAGGGACGGCCTTATGCCACGTAGTTTTGAAAAGAGTAGGCAGACAGTCTTGTCACAGTTAAACTTAAAACCATTTTTGTCTGCCCAGCTTTAAAGCTTATTTACTGCCAACTGAATCTGACGTTAGCAGATGGCTAGGTTGCGCGATTTGAAGCTGATCTGAATGTCATCAACATATACAGAGTGGGAGATCGTTTTAGGCAGTATAGTGTTTATGTAGTTCATTTTTACGATGAATAGCGTGCAACTGAAAACGCCACCTTGGGGGACACCATTTTCCTGCGTAAACCACTTTGAAAGGACATTTCCAACACGAACCACGAACGTACGTTCAGAGAAGTGGCTTTCAATTGTATTCAGCATGTTCCCTGACACTCCAAGAGATTGAAAGTCACGGAGACTGCCATAACGCCATGTCGTGTTATAGGCCTTCTCCGAGTCGGAAAATACAGAAAGGCAGTGTTGTTTGTGAATAAACACATCTCTGACATAGAATTCGAATGCTACCAGTTGGTCTGTTGTCGACCGGCCTGATCTGAATCCAGCTTGACGATGATCAAGGAGGCCATTATATTCAAGGTAATACATGAGGCGGCGGTTTATGATTTTTTCTAATACCTTGCACAAGCAGCTAGTCAGGGCGATAGGCCTATAAATAGCGACAAGTGTGGCTTCCTTTCCTTGTTTGAGGATGGGTATTATAATTGCCTCTTTCCAGGCCTTGGGTAGACGCCCGGAGGACCATACGCTGTTGAGCAGTAAGAGATTGACATCAAGCGTGTGTTAGTGTAAGTGTTTCAGCATGCCATATGTAATCTTGTCTTGGCCTGCAGCTGAGTTGCCACATGTTGCCAGCACCGCCTTCAATTCGTCGATGGTAAACACAGTAGTGTAGCCCCCAGCAGATGGCCTTCTATCGCGAATAGGCTTACGTTCCTCAGCAAGCTTGTGTCGTTTAAAGGAGTCTGTATAATGTGCTGAGGAGAAGATATACTCAGTGTTGGCATATGGCATCTGCCTGGTGTTCCAGCGTATCACCAGCAGTACTGACGAGAGGGACCGAAGGAGTGTTGTGCCCTTGAAGTGCTCTTGCTCTGTTGTACACCCTATGCGTATCAGTATAGGAGTTAACTGACGAGAGAAAGGACTGCCAGCTCTGCCTCTTTGAATCTCGTCGGATACGCCTACCATTTGCTTTTGCACGCTTGAAATTCATCAGGTTGTCAGCTGTCGGGTACCTGCGAAATTTCGACCAAGCTTTGTTTTGGTTCTCGCGAGCTTTTTTGCACTCCGCATTCCACCAGGGCTGTCGTTTGTTTCGTGCCTTGTCAGATGTCTGTGGGATCGATCGCTCTGCAGCCTGTATGATATGAAGTACGACCAATGCTTCACAGTCATCAATGTCTAGGTTTTCAATAGAAGAACGCAACAGTTCTGTAAGTTCTCGGAATTTTGTCCAGTCAGCATCCTGTTCTCTAAACCTGAATACATTTGTAGTCATTTTACTTGTACTTTCTTTGTGTTTTAAGCAGACAGGAAAATGATTACTTCCGTAGAGGTTAGGAATAACAGACCAATCTGTAGTTGTAATGAGTGAAGGGGAGCTGATAACAAGATCTAAGGCTGTGTATGAGTTGCACGCTGCGTTAAAGTACGTTGGTTCTTTTTTGTTAAATATACAGGAGCCGGAGTACAAGATGAAGTTTTCGATTAAGAAGCCTCGAGAATCTGTTCTTCTGCATCCCCATAGGGGGTTGTGCGCATTAAAATCACCAACCAAGAGGAATGGATGCAAGAGCTGGTCGACTAGAGTTTCAAACTCTTTAGTAGACAGGTGGTAGTCTGGAGGGATATATAATGAGCACACAGTTGTCATTCGTCCAAAGATAAGGGTTCGTATTGCCACGGCCTCTAAGTCGGTGACGTGAGGTTTTGGAAAGTGAGGTTTTGGGACGGTAGTGCTTTCTGCACCACGATAGCGACACCACCGGATGAATGGGCAGTGACATGCCTGTCCTTTCAGTATACCGCATATCTTCTTAGAAAGTTAGTGTGTGTTGAGTTTTAAGTGTGTCTCCTGCAGGCAAAGTATGTTAGGTTGGTGTTGCGCAAGTATTTCATAAATGTCATCCAGGTTCATCAGTAGACCTCGGCAGTTCCAGTAGATGATACTCTCAGCAGCCATTTGTAAGAAGGAAGAAAGTTAGGAGGGTTATACACACTTCGCCGCGTTTGTCAGACGCCTGGACTGGAGGATGTTTCTTCCCTCTGAGGCGTTCTGTTGGGCTCCGCTTCAATAGGATGGGTTCCGTGAGCATCGGAGACGCTGAGGACGCTGGTGTCACATCCATTGCCCCCTGTGAACGCTCGGAGGCTGATGGAGGTTTCTCAAGAGGGACAGGTGCCCTCTCAGTTGTCTGCGCCGTCCCCGAGGTCTCACGGAGGTTGACCTGCGGGGTTCGGATTGTCTGTTTTGTCTCCGAGGTCTGATGGAGGTGGACCTGTGAGACTTCGAACGTTGGTGCAGCCTGCTGCTGCTTGGTGGGGGGCCGAGATGTGCACGCATCAGCAAAGCTGTACTGCGTGCCCACCGTTACTAGACGCCGCCCGGCCCCCCGGCGCGCTGCGTCAGCGTACGTTCTTCCGGAGAAGAGCAACACCTTCTTCCGGGCTTCAGAGAATGTGATGTTTTCCATTACTTTTATCTGGATGATTTCCTTTTCCTTTTTAAAAATTTCACATGTCCGCGAGTGCGCTGCGTGCGGCCCGTGACAGTTAGGGCACTCTGTTTGCGTGGAAGTACAGCTCTCGGTTGGGTGCTCATGATCACCACATTTTGCACAAGTTTGTTTTCCGCGACAGGTGTTCGACCCATGTCCGTATTCCTGGCATTTGTAGCACCTTCTAGGGTTGGGTATATGCAGTAGAGGAACGCAGCTTTCACGGATTCTGGCAGGATGGAGCGGTTAAATGTTAGTACTATATGAGGCGTCACCACTTCTTCATTGTTTCGCCTGATGGTTATCCGACGGATGGCAACTGCGCCTTGCTCTCGAAAACCTTCAAGGAGGTCAGCTTCAGTTTCTCGCATCAGGTCACGTTGTGAAATGACACCATGAACAGTGTTAAGACTGCGATGGGGGGTGATAGACACGTCCAGGTGGACGAACTGTTTCTGTTTAAGGAGAGTGTTTGTATGCTGTATCTGGCTTACTTCAACAAGAAGATCACCGGATGACAGTTTCTTTACGTCGTACTTTTTGCCTATTAGGTTAGCAAGGGTTTTAGCTATCAGGAAAACCGACAGTCCTGCAACAGAGACGTTATCTGCCAGAGAGAGTATGACTAGAAAGCGTTGGAAGTGGTCACAATCGCTTCCGGTTCGTTTGGAGATTTCATCGGTGCGGTTCCTTTTCAGGGACCGATCTTCTAGAAGAGGGAAAAATTTTGCCATTTGGTGCATTTCATGTTCGGCGGCGATGGTGACCACCCACCACCGAGCTCAACAGGGGGACGCTACAAGGTAGAACACTTGAAGGCGCCAGTCATACATCGCCGCTATAACCAGATATAACTACCCAAGGTTGGGTAACTACACAAGGTTAACCCTAGCCGCCAGAAAGTTTGGAAGTAAACGGAAGAGACTAGAAGACAGGATAGATAAAAAGTGAGAGATAAAGACAAAGATGTAGGGAGAGAGAGATAGGAAAAGGCGACTGCCGATTTCCCCGGGCTGGGTCAGCCCAGGGGTGCCGTCTACGTGAAGCCGGGGCCAAAGGGGTGTGTTGCCTCTACCGGGGGGCCTTAAAGGTCCGATCACCGACGTCGGCTCAACCCCCAGGATCCCCTTTTCCCCGGACACGGTGGAGCCACGCACGGCTAGGCGTGGGAGGGAGTCAGAACTCCCCCGTTAGTTCGGGTCCGTGGTGTCGCTACACACCAAACGCCTGCTTTCACAGGCGCCCCTGCGGGGTATTTCTAATAAATATTTAACGTTTTACATTCAACAAAGAACGTTATACGTTTCATGTAAAACGTTCAGACAATGTTGTTTGAAAACATAAAACGTTTCTTCAACATTCGCAACAAAAATATTTTACTTTAATGTATTGTGCTACCTGGGAAAGAACACCAGGTGGTCAATATTTCTGGAGCCCTCCACTTCGGCGTCTCTCATAATCATATGGTGGTTTTGAGACGTTAAACCTCACAAATCAATCAATCAATCAATCAATTCGATGGGAAAGTACTGCCCCCAATCCTACAGATGAAGTGTCACATCCCAACTTCAAAGGTTTGTCAGGGTCAAAGTGTGTTAAAAACTTTGACCTTTGTATAGCCGGCTTAACCTTTCGAACTGGTTCCTCGTGTACCTGCTGTCATTTCAACGCAGCTGCTTTAGTTAGCACATTGTATAATGGCGCTAGGGCTGTGGAAAGGTTCGGTAAAAATTTGGCATAATTTTTGGTTAAGCCCAAGAAAGATTTCAGTTCGCTCACTGACTTGGGGACCGGTGCTTGAAGAACTGCTTTATTGTTGTAGTCCTTTGGTTTGAGCCCATTAGCATCAACTCGATGTCCGAGAAAGGTCACTTCTTGTCTGAATTTGACCATAGTCCCGTAAGCGCAGCAAGACTTGCTTTAACAATGAAGTGTCACTGCGCTTTTCAGCCACTATGATATCACCCAGATAGGTTTGTACAGCCGAGAGATCCTCGAATAAGGAATCCCGATATCTCTGGAAGATGGCCGGAGCTGAGTTAATCCCCATAGGAACCATATTGATGCATAATAGGCCCTTGTGAGTGTTTTTGACTGTCAGCTTCTTGGCCTCGTCGTCCAGGGGCAGCTGGTTGTACGCTTGAGCCAAATCCAGTGTACTAAATACTTCACCGACATTGAGTCGTGCGAAAATGTTATCCACACGGGGTAGTGGGTACTGTAGCGGGGTAGGCGTAAATATCCTCCCAGTCTATTGGACCCACCAGTCTTAACAACTGGAACCACTGGCGTTGCCCATTCTGCAGCCATATCTGATGACATCACACCATTGGCAACCAATCAGTCCAAAGCATCAGACACCTTGGTTGTCAAAGCGTATGGCACTATACGTGCTTTGCAAAAGCGGGGCGTGGCATTTTCCTTCAGAATCAGCTTCACCGGTGAACCTTTGTATAGTCCTGAAACTGGCGTAAACACATATTCGAACTCCTTGAGCAAAGCGTCAAGTTCCTCGCTCGTGCGGTCTTCCTTGCTCGTGTTGAGCTTGGTGACATTTGGCCTCAACATGGCCACTCCACAATTATTAAACGCCTTGATGGTATCCCTGCCGCGTAATGCTGGTCCAGGTGTATTGATGATAACTTTCACGTGGACTTCTCCAACCACTGGAAGTTCTTCCAAAAAACATGACAATTTGATAGTGGTGCTGGTTGGAGGCGGCCATCTGCTTTAATTCTGGTTGGACAGGCTCATTGAAATAACGCTAACAGGTGACCTCGTATCGATCAACATAGTAAGCGGCACACCGTCCCAAGTAATTTCCTTGAAAATTGGCATAACCATGCGACGAGTACTCGTTTTATGCGCCACTATAATATGGAGCTTCTCATCTTCAGAGCTATCGTCAGCTGTTGCCGACAGGATCTAAGCACCGCGAGGCTTCCGCTGGGTTTGTTTTCGGCACATTTGAGCGACGTGGCCTCGTTTACCTCATCGGTGTCAGCCCTTACGAACGCGATAGCACTGCTCCTTCGAGTGAGATTCACTGTCACACCTACGGGCAAGTGTCATGCCGATGTCGACTGTCAGCGCAGGTGTTCTGTGGCTTCCGAATTGCGGAATTATTCTTTGCGAATCTGGTGATGTGGCAGTGATTCTCGGCTGACCGATCCTTCAGAGGGGGGAGATCGAGCGCCGTGGGTGTTTCGTGCAAGCCGTAGCGTTGAATGACCAACATCCCGCGTCGAGGTGAAATGCTCAAGTGCTGGCTGTCTTTTGTGTGCTGTGTGTGGTTTGAAGTTGGCTGGTTCATGCGAGCCGTAGCGTTGAATTACATCCGCTTAAGCGTGATCCCGTTTGCGCAGACATACTTCCGAATGAGATTTAGGGTGTGACACACTGTACTGACAACACCACTGTCACACGGGTTCTTGTTTGCTATGTCGTACCCTTTTATATCGCAGTTGGATGACGGCTGCACCGTATTTGATCCGATTTGTTTGGGCAGTTAGCAGTGACTAATACTGGTGTCACTTGAATACTTCTGATCGAGATCGATAGGTCTGTCGCTGCTGCGCTGGATCGAGTTTGGCGCAGACGCCCTAGCTGATTGCAATCAAAAGTGCCCGTGTGACACCGGTATGATCGCATGTGCGAATGCTCAAACCCTTTTTGTGTGCTCTTGTGGTCTCTATCTTCTTGGCTGCTGGTTGCTTCAGTAGACTAGCATGCAAGAAAAACAGCAGTTTACTGCATGTACAAAGCTATTATATCGAACTTATGCAGAAAAGGCGCATAATACTCGGTAGCTAGATCTGTAATAATGGGGCGTCCGCAAATAAGCACATGTACACAGAAGGACTGAAAGCTAAACCAGTTGGCGACAGTATTTTAACATATTTTAACACTGCGCACGACTATGCGGGCACAAGAGCGATTTGTCCCTTCTCTAGTGTCCGTGTAGTCCGGCCCTGGGTTACAATTCATAGTGTGCACGTGCGTCACGCAGCGCCGATTCGTCACTTCCGAAATATGCCACCGACATGCCTGGGTACCTACTGACTCCGTGGCCGACCGCTGCCGTGTTGTTTCCTTGTGCATGCGCCCGTTCAGTTTAGCCTAACGATGCATGTTGGAGCAATTATCAGCTGCTGGTGAGGCAAGTTGATATAACAGTACACGAAGAGCGAGCAGAGCGTCAGGGTGTTCTCTTCGCCGAAACTTATTACCTAACATTGAGAACGCACATTGCGATTTTCCAAAAAGCACCGGCACGTTTGGCTGGCACAGATTAACAAAAACGACTTGAAGAACCGGTGATATTTGCGTCTTCAGGTGTAACTTCATTACTCGTAAGTGCTATATCCAAGCACGCACCTGAGAACAGAGATAGGTACTGTACATACAAACTAGTCCGCGACCGCTGCAGCACAATCAGCGTGTCACGGAGGCGGTTAAAATTGTGAAGGTGATCGCGGGTTTTCGGGTATTGCATTCAAACAAACAGTGAAAATGGATGTGAAACGCTATTTGTTCACTCGCGATTTGAATTATAGCCGATCGGTTCCAGTTGGGGGGTCAGGTTTTTTAAAAATTGGTCGATTGATTCCCTAAAACGGTCTGCATCATTTTCAGGGACAATACTGTATATTAGCGCACAACAACAAAAGTAATATACAAGGTAAAAACGAGTCATAACATACGCGAAAAAAGTGACCGGCATCAGCGCGGCACGCACCCGCGAAGTCTCTACCTTGCATAATATATTCCTTGGTTGTTTCCACAAATTCAAAGAGGCTCAACATCAGCAATGTTTTAAAAACTCGGGGAGCCGTACTGCTACTTTGGTGGTGTGGGCCGCAGCAATATATTAAATTTGTTATTAATAATATATCTCCTGTAAACTTGCCTTGTTCTGCACGATGACTCGTTTTCGAAGGGAGCTGTGCGCTTCGCTCATCCACTTTTAAAATTGCGGCTCTAGAGACTTTGAGCTTTCACTTGTTCTTAGACCACGCAATTGGTAGTGAAAGTGAGATAATTGGCCCTCATAGATCGTGGCGGGCAGCCGGTGTACGCGGTGGCTGGTATAAGTGTGACACGTTTTAATTCTCCGGTCTTGTATCAAGAGGACAAGCGAGGCTTTCCTGACCCGATGATCTCGTTAAAGCATGAAATTGAAAAACGGCATGACTTCTCTTCAAACATCGCGTACAGCAACAGATGACGAGCCCTCAACAAACCGCGCTGCAGCACACTAACTGCTGTAGGTACCCAGAGAGGTACCCGGGCATGGCGGGAGATGGTGACATCGGCGAAAGTGGCATCACATGAACACTATGTATAGGTTCAAGCACATGTATGTGTTCGGTCTTGCTAAATCAAGAGTATCACCTGAAAAATTGAAGAACATTTCATTCTTTAGGAAGTACAATGTCATTTTGGGTCTTATTACTATTTTTCCTGTGTGTCAAAAGGATGTGATGTTTACTTCACTATCAGATTAGCACATTTGTCCCCGCTTAGTAGTCAGTGCACCATACAAGCTTTTGGTCTTCGTTGGTGCGTGTGCGCAATATTAAATGGCATGAAGTTACATTTCTCGGCTCCTCTATATTATAAATAACTTCATTTATTGGGATAGGCGCAATGATAAAGTAATATGGTTCTTGTATTGAGTGAAATTTTTCAAAATTTTGTTGAGCCTTGTAAAAGACAAGTCCACTTGTCAAAACGTCGTCTCCAGCACCCACCCCCCGTTTACAAAATTTTCATGGCTCCCCAACGTGTAATCTTTACTAATAAATACTAATAAAACTCTATCTAGCAAAATCATCTTACGAAGTTTCTAATCTTTTGAAGAATTTTCATTCACCAGCAAATATCTGCAGAATGTAACGTCTTCAGACTGATTTAAAGTTTTTTAAAACGGCTATATCAAGAAGCAGTGATTTTTTAATAATTTTGCTGCAACAGATTTGAGTATGCGCTCTCACACTACCACATTGAAGCATTTATGTGCCCTCTCTTTACTTTTATGGAGCTGCATGCCATAAGCCTGTGCAGAAGAACAATGAATGCAGCCTTTGGCACTGCTCTTACGTTCCAAATGGTGGCAGAGGTGACGGTGGTTGCTTTTGTTATTTCATGGCTTATGTGACAGAAGGCACTGGTCACTACTAGCTTTTTTCTACCTTGTAATGCTCGCACAATCACTGCATTCATTCCCCTTGTCATTGCATATCAGTAACTTGGCATAGCCACATGTCTCCCTGGTTTGCATCACCCAGACATGTTGTCCCTCTTCTATGTCAAATTTGCCCCTACATATTTTTAAGACACAAAGGTCAGGCTAGAAGTACTCTTTGCTATTCTACTCGGTACATGTTCTTGTAGACGCCACAAAGATATGGCTGTTTTTAATGACAAAGTAATGAGAAAAGGGGTTTAGGGGAGCTCAAAATTTTGACAGCTTATTCATCATATCCTGCATCAAAAATATTGGCACACATGTGTGGAGTAAGCTAGGCTCACATTGAGAGCATACTAACTAATCACAATCGGTTAACTTGTTCTCTACCTACCAGAAAGACAGTGTATCACCGATACCTAATGAACCTCGTGATTTTATACAGAATGCATCCATGCATTCTCGAGTAGTTGTGTCCCTGCTCCTGCCAATAATCCAAACCTTATCCTGGTACGGCTCACACTTAATAGAATCGCAATGCGTCAGCGAATGTGCCCCATCTTTATCTTTTAACGAAAGCTCATGTTTCTTTGCATGCTCGTTCACGCATATTCTTGCCCGGCCAACATTCATATTTTGCTGTAGGATAGTGGAATTTCATAAACGACCTCATTGACACATTTTGTGTATGATTGGTGTGCTTCTTACTGTTCACCTTTTTTTGCTTCCATCAGATAGTATACATGAGAAAGCTGAGATTATTTTCGTGGCGCAGAAAAAAGAATCGGCATGCCATCTCTGTTCGCGACCATTTTTAGGTCGTGTGCAGCTCGGTGCATACACGGTACAACCTCAGGTCTTGCTGTTCTGCGCTCTTGCTCTACTTCAGTATCGTGGTGTTCCCTCTTGATAGTCTGGAGGAGCAACTCAGCTACAGCGTTAAGGAGCATGCGAAGGAAACCAACCACAGACAACCTGTCCAATCGGTTTAAAAAAGTCTTCTGCATAACGTGCGAGCACAACCCTGCACATGCATACTCTTGGCATTATTCAGCTATGGCCCTTTCTACAGTTTTGGAATGTGTCAACTCGTATGTAACCAATTTTTCAGCACACCTAGACAGAAAAAGCCAACAGCCGTGAGGACTCTGCAAGGTATTGCGCTAAGCCAAAAAACTGCAAAACGCCACAAGCCTTCAACTCATGTGTAAACAACAATCCTTTTTCAGTTTGTGAAAGCCTGCTAGAACATTCTTAACAATGCGCTAATATGTGGCGGTGGTTAGTTGCTTTAAAATAATTAAAAATTATTGGCATACGTAAGAGCTTCCAAAACATCCCACTAATTGAAATGTTAGTGGAACGTAATAAAAGCGGTTACGGTCAAACATAAGAAATTGCACAACACAGGGGCAACATACGAGCTACCTTTAACATAAAACTTGAGAAGCGTCATAAAAGCTTATACTGCCATGCCCGCGGCATTCCTGAAGGCAACCACACCGCTCTCGTCTGTGCAACTTCTTATGTAAAAAAACAATTCACCGTGCAGGACAGAATAAAATAAGTCTTCAACAACTACCAAGAACAAGTACCCATCGAAGGATTCTTTGAAGAAAGTGGATGATACATGAGAAATTCCCAGTTTAAAATGGGTCTCTCATGACAACCGAGTCTAGCCGCTTCATGAAAAACTGACAAATCATGTTCTGCCAGATACCTCAATCACTCGCAATTGCCGTGAATGAAACACCCGGCTTATGCGCCTTGGCCATAAAAAACACAGAAAGGGTGTTCTTTTTGCTAGCTGCAGTGTGCAATAGACTCTGCTAGTCGTGCAAGTTCCAAGTTTTTACTCAGAGCCACTGCCTTGCTTTTCAAAACTCTTGCTTTGATGACTTTTAACTTGACGAAGTTCATGTAGACTGCTTGTCTTGCCATGAAGTTACACAAATCTACATCCATTACTACGGAGCCACTACTTTTATCCACTTGAAATGGGCACAAATTGTTGCACTTGAAGAATTACAACACCCACCAACATATCCTCCTGACGAACAGGGTTTTCCCTCCTGTTCTTGCTAGAGCTTAGACATTTTCTTGTAAGCCGTAGTCCCTAACTTCGACTTCGACTTTTGCCGCAACTCGTCGGTGCAAATCCAGAAATTAGTGAGCCAGCAACAGAGGTTCATGTCTACATTTCGGGCCTTTATTGAGTACATAGCGTACACTTTCTGCAATGTGAACATTTCCCAGCCCAGTGAGGCTTTCCCAGGTCGTGCGAGCAGGCTTCTTCAGTATAAAAGAGCGGGCATGCCTCATCTTCAGGTTTCAGTTTGCCTCAGTGATTTGGGCTGCTGAACGCTTGACATCACGAAACTTCTTCAGTGCCAGCCACTCCAGGTTCAAACTGAAGCAAAGTGAACGAAGCAGGTAAAGAAAGCACACCTGCTGCCACAAATCATGATTTCACATACTTTCGTAACATGACCAAATGAAGATGTGACTTCTCCAAAAAGAGCACTCACTTCTTGTAGAACATGGCGTTTCAGAGAAGTCATGCCTTCATTTGGTTGTGTTAGCAAATATGTAAAATTTTAAAATCCAAATTGTGGTGGAAGGTGCGCTTATTTATTTACCTCATTCGTGCAATGTGCTTTAGTTTGGAACTGGAGTGGTCGGTGCTAAAAAACTTTTGCAATGCCAACCGTATCATACTTGACCAGGCACAATAACAAGTGCCTAGTCAGGCATGTGTTATCAGTCGAAACTCGTCATCTCTCAGAATTCACGTGCTGAAAGCGCCCTGAGGAACCATGCATCTACGGTTAAACAGGCACACCTTTCAACATGGTCACAATAGTGCAAAGCAGCCTTGCATATTAGGTCGCACGTGCTCCTGGAAACACCAAGTCGGAGCCCACAACTTCCGCAAGGTACCACGGACTAAGCCTGGCTGCAGATGCACTCTACAGAGCCGGGGACATGGCTGTACATGGTTCTGCTAAATGTACCAGGTATATTTCTACGTTGCTAGAAACCTGTCGAAAAGCATTTGGTAGTACAATTACAACACGTAAGCAGTAGCACTGCGATGTGAGTTGAATAACCTGTTGGTATTGGAACCAACCTGCAATGTGCAACAGCTTGATAACACATGCTCTTTTTATATATCAGCCTTTTATTATGTCCAATGCTATACAAAGGCTTCTCGCAATTAGCTATAATTTTCCCAACCCTGTGCAAGCTTAATCGATCTTATGCGGGCAAATCCCATCTAGCATTTTGCCTTTCTAAGCTATTTTTCCCATCTTTTTCCATAATTCTTTGGTGCTATAAATCCCTATGTCGGCAATTTTCTTTTTGTTAATCAGCCATTTTAGCTGAGTTAATTCAGCTTTAGATCATGAGTGGGTAGCTTTTGTAGATTGTTGTTTCTTTTTTGTTATTTGTGAGAGTTTGCTTACTTCTTGCCCTAGTGCTTTAACCTAACTGCAGTTGAGTTTTAGGATTGATTGATTGATTTGTGGGGTTTAACGTCCCAAAACCACCATATGATTATGAGAGACGCCGTAGTGGAGGGCTCTGAAGATTTTGACCACCTGGGGTCCTTTAACGTGCACCCAAATCTGAGTACACGGGCCTACAACATTTCCGCCTCCATCGGAAATGAGTTGAGTTTTAGGAATCATTGTAGTTATGGCTTTATTCATTTCCTCTAAGTCATTTTTTTTTCTTGTTCAAAGGCCTCGCATACGAGTGTTCTAGGGCAGTGCTGAGAATGCGTGTGACTGTGGCTCTGCTCCATTTCCAGAGAAGCCTTGCGATTTCTCTGCAAGTTATAATAATAATAATAATAATAATAATAATAATAATAATAATAATAATAATAATAATAATAATAATAATAATAATAATAATAATAATAATAATAATAATAATAATGGCATTTTTGTGTGCCTTAAAGTACCGCATTCAATTTTCGCGAGCTTACTGACGATGATGACTATGGTATTGAAGCATGTGAAGAGATTGTTTTCGTCAAAGATTTAAAATGACAGATTAAAAACGAAAACGTAAGCACAAATCATCGGTCATCGCTGCTGTGTATGAGGTGGTAGCTGCGTTGAATTTTGCTTGCAACAACTTAGGCTTACGTTGGCTCGTTGGCACTGCGTATGTTTCCTGTGAGGAAAAGTGTCATGGTGGCTTCCGGTTTTGTTGTTGAACCAGCGCGAAGTTCAAGCTACGTGTTTATTTGCGGCAAGCACTCTTCCTCGTGACAAATCTACTCTTCAGGAACGACAGTGATGAACACAATTGTTCACAGGTTCATAGTGCACCTCGTGTCAGGGACGGGTAAGCTGTCAACCTCTAACTAATCTCCAGGTGAACCCGCTTTTGCACCATTAATTTCGTGGCAGTGGTGGTAATACCGCTCTGTGTTACTGTACCACAATTTGAAAACGTTCCCGCTGCGCAAGTTGCTCGTTTTGTACAGCAGCCTGATGAGAGTACTGTAAAGGCTAATACAGATCTTGACAATAAAAATAAGACTTTCATTGTTTACCGTACTTCCGCCGTACGTGTTGTGTATTTTTCCTGTTGCGATACGTGTAATCATGATGTACATTTATTGTGTGTAATTTAAACACGTTGCTGGTTTTAGGATCACGTGTCGCTTTTCTGCTGTGCCCGATCTACAGTGGGAGCGTTTCAACCAGGTGAAATTGGCTGCTCTGACACTGAGTGATGGAACAGTCAGCTGCTCAGTGCTGCATAACAAATTAGGGTGATACGTCACATTTGGCCCACTTTTCGAATTGTTATGCTATTTGAATTAATGAACCACTGAAAAAAATACAGATTAGCGTCGGTGGGGCGGGGGGGGGGGGGATGTTTTTTACCTTCGCCCAGAAATGAACTCTTCATTGGTTAGCCAGCACTCATGCCTCCGGCACTTGACATGCTGGTAATAAAATGAACAGACGCAATTACTAAATATCCTTATTTCGGTGCTACAGTGTAAGAACCTCATTTTTTTGTTTCTTTCATATTTTCAGTCGCAGTATAGTACGTACTAGTCTGTAAATGCAAGATTTGCAGGAAATAAACAAAAGATGGCAAGAAATAAATGAAGAAGAGCAATGGTTGTTTCACTAACTCAGTCAAATGATTGCTTTTAAGAATTCAGGACAATGGGTGCATTGAAAATCTAATAAAATACAAACAAAAATGAGCTGGTATTAACATGGACTATAGAAGGCAGTACCAATTTTATTATTTTTTTTAAAATCAGAAGTGTCATGTTATGAAACCAAAAAACACAGAAGTTGTGAGGTAGACAAGCTTAAAGAGATTGTAGCGCCATCATCACCATCATCATTTTCTTGATCACGCGCCGCGCCTCTCGCGCAGCTGACGCTAGCTCGAGCTGCGCGAGATTTAGAACGAGCTTCTGGCCTGGCGGTTTGGACGCTGGTAGTCGACGTGGCTCCGCTTCAGGCCTGCAATAAAGTGGCGAGATCGGCACGGCCCCATCGGCCACCTTCGACGTCATCTCACGTCTCTCTTCTCTCGCCGCTACATTGGTGACCCGGAGAACACGCCCTTCGCCGAACGGCCCGCTGCCATGTTCCCGCAACTCTGCCCGCCAGTGCCGCCGTTCCAATCGACCTACCCCAAGGTATGGTTCATGCAGCTCGATGCCGTTCTGGCGCTGAATGGCGTCACGGACCAGCTGCAGATGCACGCCATTCTTCTCGACGCCCTTCCGGTAGAGTTGCGCCATCTCGCTGCCACTTCAAGCACCAGCCCGCAGCCTTACGATGCCCTCTGCACTGCGGTGCTCGCCCGCAGCGGCAACACATACCGTCCGCTTCCGTTTACCCGCACCAGGCAGGTTTCCCCGGCGTCGCAGAGCAAGGTACGCACGCAAGCGCACGCAGAGCAAGCGACGGCACGCGACACCGTGGCCCTCGCCGTTTCCGCGACCACCAGCTCAGACGTCTCGGCCTCCTCCTCGCCGCAGCTGCTGGTCAGCTCCTCGACGGTGCCCCCTGCCGCTCCGCCACCTGCCACTGGTGCCAGCAATGGCCTGCCGGGTGCCTCGCCACATTCCACTCGCACCTCCCCGGCCAGCAGCCGACCACCCTCGGCGTCCCCGCTCCCCGCCCCTGTCCCTGTCTCTGTTTCGTGGTCTACGACGGGCCCCAGCGCCGTGCCTTCGCGGAGCCAGAGCCTGCCCTCATCGTCGGCGTCGACACCGGCAACCACCAAAGCAACTGCCACCGTCGCCCCTCTGCCCGTGGCGCCGCAGCAGGCACCTACGTCGAGACCCGGCGTCGCACAGGTGGTTTCGGCTAGCCCCAGTCCTCGCACCTCTGGTGCCCCCCGGCTCATCCAGCCGAAACAGCCACAGATCCTGCCCAAGCTGTCGAGCGGCAGCGCGAACATGACGACGCCTTCGGCAGCGGCGACCACCCGGTCCCAGTCTCCCCGGGCGGCCCAGCACAAGGCCACACCGCGGCCCGCGCCTGTACCGGCGCCGCAGCCTGCGACCACGGTGCAGCGCGGAGCCGCGATGGGGCTCAACACGGGGAGTCCGCTGCTCATCGGGAACCCCGCGGCAGCGCAGCCGGGCATGTTTCCGGCTGGACCTGCGCACGGCACTTTCCTGCTGAACCAGTACATTCCGGGCCTGGGCCACAGCCCGATTCTGATACAAGGCGCACTGGGGCAGACCCAGAGCTCTCTGGGACAGATACAGGGGGTCCAGCTGGCCCTGCGGCCACCCCATGCCACGGGCCTGACCCTGGGACCTCAGACGGGGCCCAGGCCCCATGGGGGACATCCAGGACCGCCTGGCACCCCGACGCTTGTCATTCCACAGAACCTGGGGCCATGGCCCAACATCTTTCTGGCACCGCCACGCATGATGTCGCCCCCCTCGTTTGCCATAGTCCCGGGACAGCCACTGACGCTCCAACAGCTGCAGGCCATGCTGCTCACGCAGACCACGCTGGCCCAGCCCACACTGGGTGCGTTCCAGACAGACCAGCACCAATCCCTGGTGCAGATACCGACGTTCACCCAGCCGCAGATACTGGCGCATGCCCACCATCACCACCACCACCACCACCATCATAGGGCCCTGTCGGGACCTCTAATCTCGACAGGCGGCAGTATAGTGTCCTCTGCACCCAGCGCCAACATTGTCACCCACCATCCTGTCATGACCTCGCGACACACGGTCCACTCTCGGCCTGTCCGACCAGGTCACCGTGAGACCCGCTTGTCGGCTACCACAGTGACCCGGCACTTCCTCCTGCGTCCTCTGCGCAACTCCCAGAGTCGCCCGCCAGAGACCGCTGCCTACTGATGGCCCATAAACGTTGACAACCTGGACTGGCCAAAGAACACTTTATGGATTGCCGTTCATGTATATAGCATTTGTCACTCTCTTTCTTTTTCACATACCTTCAAATCGCGCAAAGCGCTAGGGGGGGAGCCCTGTAGCGCCATCATCACCATCATCATTTTCTTGATCACGCGCCGCGCCTCTCGCGCAGCTGACGCTAGCTCGAGCTGCGCGAGATTTAGAACGAGCTTCTGGCCTGGCGGTTTGGACGCTGGTAGTCGACGTGGCTCCGCTTCAGGCCTGCAATAAAGTGGCGAGATCGGCACGGCCCCATCGGCCACCTTCGACGTCATCTCACGTCTCTCTTCTCTCGCCGCTACAAGATCAAACATTTGTGAACATGGGTTGTCGCTAGAGCCATCGTCTCAACATGCATACTTCTTCAAGGCTGCAACTGCCGACCTATCTGAATTGTGTAGGGCAGATTTATCAAGATGAAGGGAATGTGGGAAACACCGGTGCAAACAATCAACAAGTGACCACAAAAAGTTTCACATATGTTGTGCCAACAAGGCGAAAATTCATCTCTTGCCTACCTTAGTGCATTTTGTATATTCTACATACCCTCTCCTCCAACTTAAACAAAGCAGGGAAGGCCACATGCGACAACGGGGAGATAAAAACGAGAAGCCGGCATGCTGAATTGGGTGAGTAAAAAGCCATTCCCCCGTAATGGGTTGCGCCAGGGTAAAAAGGGCAATCGATCAAAAGCCCATGAAACAAAAAGAAATAAGGGGCAGGAGGGAGCAAGTGTTTTGCATGGATGGGTAGAAAAGGAGAAAACATTTTGCTGAATTATCTTTGCCTCGAGGAAGCACCACCTGACATTAGGGATAATTAGCCTTCAAAATTCCTTGAAGAATGCCTTATTTTTTATAGGTTTTCGTTGTGTATGTGCCATGTCAAATTGGTTCAAGTGCCCTTTTTGAAACATTTACACTTGTTGGCTGGAATGTATTAAACTTGTGAATAAGGTTGGCAGTTTTTCTTTTTCAAAAAGCTGTTTACTGTATTTAAGGTTTAGGATTATTGAAGATATGTCCTGCCACTATAAATTGCTGCGCCATTGCTTCCAGTTATTTGCAATGCTTGCTTGATGCCTATTTAATGAAACGTTACAGGTTGTCCTGTTTGTTCAGTAGGGTTGAGAGCTGGACTAGTTGGTGAAATATCATTTTAACATATGGCGGTGTAGTGCAACTTCGACGGGGACACAGAGGACAAGAAAAGCGAGTGTCGTGTTTTCTTGTACTATGTGTCCCTGTCGAAGTTGTGCTACTACACCATGTTAAAACGTTGTCCTGTTTGTGACTATATGTATATTTAATCATGTGAATAATGTTTGAACTAGTGCATGTAAAACTAGATTTTATACTATGCATAAATCACTTATAGTGCTTTCAATTGTAACATAGTATTGAAAATGTTTGCAGGTCTTAAATCTTAGATGAAAACTAGGTATTATGTGTACCAAAAAAAAAAATGCGGGTTTACTTTTGCATGCACTAACATGTCAGGGAACATTTTCCGAAGCGGCTCGTTGCAAGTTAATGTTGGGTAATACTTGCGAAAGATATTATTTAAGTTTGGAAATGCATTTCGGTATTTGATCGCAAAGGCTAGCGGCTGGTTAGGCTGTGCTATGGGACATGCTCAGCTAATTGTGATTTCCTCATTTTCAAGCTTTATTTTGGATTTTGTTCAGAGTGTTGTGCAGGTCATTTCGCCAAATGTCTCCTTTGGCTTGATTAATTGGTGAGCATAGTGATCGTTGTCTTCACAGACGCTTCTTAAAAGCTTTGCCTGTCTGATGAATATTTCATCTTTGCCGTGTCCTAGATGATGGCTTGTGTAGTCTATGTATTATAGTTGGCTATTCGTTTGCATTATGTAGTGAGTAACCTTTGATTTCTCTGTAAAAGAAAGAACTCCGAGAAAGCCCCATTAAGATGCACATCACAAGAATTCACAACTGAAGATTAAATTGGGCCAAACATGTTAGCAGCAAGAACAACATTGTAAACCAAAGATTTTTTTACTTCTTTTTGTCCGGTTTGACTGGGGGTGGAGTCCGCTTCTCCTGCACATCCTTTCTCCTCATAATTTCACTTGCCTCTGCCCTGTTCATTTTTCTTTTCTGATTGGCATTGCCTGCTATATGTTTATGGTGTGGGCAAAGAATTTGTATTTTTTTTTCATACCTCACATTAAAGAATGTTTCAATAGATACAGTCATATCTAGGAAGTTAATTTTGCTGAAAGGGTGGTGCATGGTGAATTTACTACTAGGGTGAAACTTCTTACAATTGCCAATTAATGCAATTGTCACGAGTGCATGTCAGAAAGGAGGCTATCAGCAGAGATATTGAATCTATTCTTCAAAATGATTCTATTTTCAATAATATCAGTGTTACCTCAAGACAACTTATCCACTGAAAGATAAAAAAACAACATTTAAACCAAGAAAAATACATGTGTTAGTCTCTGTTTATCGTAGAGTTGTAAAGAACAAGTGGAATAATTGTCATGTTTTGCCGCTATTGAACCCATGTGGTTGAAACTGTGGAAGGAAACTCTGGAGGGATTTATAGGCCTCTGTTGCTGTAGTCTCGAGCAGTTTGGTTCCCTTCACTGCAGCAATTAGACATGGGTGAAATCACATAGTACAAACTCCGTACTCCCAACACCAGTTTACTGTGCAGCTTTGCACTTGATTCACAAGCTCCTTGTGTGTATTTCACAAAAGCATTACAAGAATACTGCAGAGAAACAGTGACCTTGTTTAGATCGACAAACTGCACTCTGAGTACTCTAATGCCAATGCCATATGTTTCACTATCCCAAGTTCATTATTAGTGGAGAAAATGAAGGTTGAAGTTTCAATATTGAAAGCTGGGTCGAAATGTCCATGCGTGACGTCAAAAGTTTTTAAATGTATTATTCACAATTTTGCGATTGGCGTGGTGATATTTTCTGAAACTTCATATGTTAGGTCTATGACACCCACAGATGACATTGTCCTTCATTTTTATCGATTATAAACTATGTTGAAACCAGTAAATGCCATCAAAATTAATGATGTCATGGTGCTTGGTGAGGCATTTTCTTTGCGCGGTTTCGCACTTGCCAAGCGTCGTGTCGTGGTAAGAGTGGTGATGTGAAATCATACTTCAATAGTATGCGAAAAATTATTTTGCTCTTTAGTGTCCTTTCAACACCCAGAGAAAAAAAAACTAATAAGAATGATGTAGAGTAGCTGACCAGCTCATTCACCTGGCCCAAAGAGAAATGAAAGTCAGTGTGGTTGTATTGTTAGGTGTATCACATCTCAATGCGTATAATCCTAGGAGGATGGAAGATAGGAAGCGTGACAAAGAGGACAATTTATTGCAACAGGCACACATTACATGTACATTTAAACAAGCCCGTGCACTGCCTTTTAAAAAATTGCAGTCTCACAAGTCTGCAGCACCGTGGTATCTAGTGAGGCAACGTTCATACGCCCAAGCAGAGCACTATGAAAATGTCTTTAAACAATTTAACTGTTGCGCGCTCCGTTAAAAAAGGTTTGAAGTCAAGATAACTGGGTCATTAGCCACTCATTGCAACAAAAGAAATGACATGTCCAGTTTTTGTGGCGGTACTCTCTTACTATTATTAACTAACTGAATTGAAACAACCAAAACAACCGCTAAATAAAGCACATCGTCTTTGAAGGCATCTATTGGCAAACAAAAGAATGAATTATGGCCGTTAGATAGGCGCTGATAAAAACAGAAGCGGGTACGCTTTCTTCAGCTGTAGGATGATGGTACTGTAGCGAGTTGCCGCTGAGCGCAGGCCACGTGCTCATATTTTCCCTTTCATAAAGGACGACAGTGTATAACCATGCTGACTGTCACTGGTGACGTGGGAAGTGTGCCCTCACAAGCTCAAAGGCTACACATGGCTGAAGATTGTCCTCATTTACACAACTTGTTGGATAGACATGCGAGTCTGCCAAGGAAGCAGCGATCGCCCTTGCCACTACGACTGGTAAGGACGCGGTCGTAGTTTTGACAGATTCCCAACCCGCTGTCCGCAATTACACGTGAGGCCAAATCTCCGCCGAAGCTCTCAAAATTTTGAGAAAGAGCCGAACTCCGCTTCCTTACACCTGCGTGGTATGGGTGCCGGGGCACGCGGGGCTCGAGGGAAATGAAGCAGCTCACGCCGCGGCCCTCGGTCACGTCAACCGGGCCTTCCTCAGTGCCTCGCTTGACTCGCGGTTAGCCAGCGCTGCAGAAGAAGTGGAGATCGTACCACCAACATACAACGCCATCCTACAACACTATCGTCTAGCTCACAGGGTGTACCCGCCATTTCACCCCAAGCCGACTAAAGAGGAAGCCACAGCATTTCGGAGACTTCAAGCTAACACCTATAGAGACGGCACCCTACTGCATAGAGTCTGCCCAACGCTATACGCCTACAACTGCCCGATATGCGACGTGCCAGACATACTGGCCCTCCTACTACTGGAGTGCCCGTGTCGCTACGAAGATGCCAATACCAAGTCTGCAACGACTGCATGTATCGACCCCCCCCCAGCCGAGACGTGGGAGGCCAAGATTGCCGCACGCGACCTAGACGACCAATGAGGACTTGTCGCCAGGGCCCGGGAGGCGATTGCTGCCAGAGGATTCCTGGAATAAGGGACCCTCCCACCTAGGGTGACTCCGTGCTCACAAACTCGGGAACACTGTTTCGAAAAATAAATGTTTATTTCATCATCATCATGCCTGCTACCATGCAAAAAATAGTACCAAGTTTACTGATAGTTTTATTATTTGCTTTGCTGAAATAAATCCTCTTTCAATTATTATGAGATTAAAAGAGTTGCAAGAAGTACAAAGACAGAAGTACCTTTTCACTTTCTAGAAAAAGTGCCTTTTCCCTTTCACTTTGAAATATGAAAAGTACTGCTTTGGAGCAGCCGTAAGCGATTTTGGAGCAGAAAATGATGCTAGCTTAGAGCAGCTATTGATGTTTTAAGAGCAGATCTTAAATTTGCCATACACTACTTGGAGTTCAGAGCGTTGTCAAAGCATATGACAAATGTTAATATTTGTTACGAAATATATTTAACAGACAACAATGAAAGCAAATTTCTTGAAGCAAACAATGGCTGGTTGTCAAAAATGAGCTGCGAAATTCCCTACTATTTAAAATACCAGTATTTGTGACAGAAATTAAACTTAACCAGAAAAGGCTGAGCGCCACATTTTAGTAGTAACCATAATACCATATAGTTGCTTCCAAAAAAGAAGTAGATAATCGGTATGAGATGAAAACAATCGTGCTCATTTTCACATTTCACCACACTAGCCTACATGTCTAGCTGAGAAAAAGAAAACAGCCAAATGAGTTATAGGCTTAATAGGCCATCTATTGCCACACAAATGAGAGCAGACCTGATAATACTGCGCACTAGTAGCACACTGGACGACCTTGAATTAAATTCGGTGTATTCGTTCCGCAAAATTGTGGACTATTACCAATTCGATCACTGCCTTTATCCACACCCATGCGAAGGCCTAAATAAACTGGAAGAGCGGCTGTTACTCCGACTCTTCACAAACACTATGCTGTGCCCGGCAGCGCTCAAACATTTTGATCCCGCCCTTTTCGGCAGCTGCTCACACTGTAAGGAGGCGTCTTCGAACATCTACCATATGATGTGGGCCTGCCCGTGCAACCCTGCTGTGCCCCCTATACCCAACCCTACCCGGGAGGAGTAGGAGGCGACCCTGCTTGGCTGCTCTAACCTTCAGGCCCAAAAGGTCTTGGTTCGACGAGCCCAGGCAGCGGCCGACGCCAATGGGGTCTCGTACTAGGGATCCCCACCTACTCCTTGTGGGTTCCGTCCTGGGCGGTCACTGCATACCTCCTGTTTTTTTTTGTTAAATAAATGTTTTACCACCACCTCTCCTCACAATGGGCAGACGCCGTCAAGTCTGGCGGTAATTCCGCTCTCTCAACACTTCAAACTCGCCCGTGGCGCAAGGCTTCCCCAGTTTCTCTTTCCAACTACCTCCCGTCGCGCTGCAGAAGCAGGAGACAGAAAGGAGGTCTACACCAAGGAGGTTAAAGGTCTAGACTACGTCCATAACCACGGGCTGGTTACAGGTGCGATTTGGTCACGGTTGCGCATTCGCACAATGAGTTCTACGGTGTTCAGTCGATATGTTGGAGAATGTAAGAATGAATATCGATATGTTTTGCTTGTTAGAGAAGAACGCCACACGCATTGAAAGTTTTGTGTATCTGGTATGAAACACTGTGAGTTACATAGCAGTGACAATTCACACTTTTTATTCTTCATTAGTCTACCTCGACGAATACTTGGTTTACTAAAGACACTGTTCGGCCTCATGTGCTACCCTTAGATTTGGATGCAGTCGAGATTACTGTAAATGAACACAATACTGATATTGTCATTGTGCTACCAAAACATAAACAAAAGACAGATAACGAAAAAAGGAGGACGATGATAACCAAAGCACTTTCACTGTGAAGGACGTGGGGAGTAACTGTAGGTCGGCTATTCGTAGCTTTTCACAATATTCCGGCAAAATTACTTATCACAATAATAGGTGGAACGATTACGGCACCTAATTATCTATAGCGTAAGTGGAATTCGGGTAATCACCTGATAAATGTTGGTACGTGATAACATAGTAATACGATCTCTAATGATAGAAGGACAATGTAATTCAACAACGATAATTATCCCAGTTTTAACCCATATACGCGTCTCGCGAATGGGGGAATGCTAGAATGCTTCTGTCACAGACTAGATAATACCTCCTTGCAATGATCTATATAAGAAAAATTCAGCAGTTGCCATGCTCTTATTCGCAATTAGACAAAAATAAAAGCAGGAACAGAAAAAAATATTTGCCTTCATTGCAGCCAGAAGATTTGTAGGTGATTTTTGCTCGCACGCGAGAAAAAAAATGGCAGATCACACGTACAGAGGGAATCGATGATATGCGAAGCACGAATAAGAAATGTTGACCTGTCACATTAAAATCAGCACAACGTTACGAGGTAGAGATAAATGATGCCGTACACGACTTTTGTGTCATGATTATCATGTTTGGATGTGTCATTTACCTTCATCATCTATTCATGTCACGTGATACCAAATTTAGTATATGTGGAGCACGCTATGAACGTGCTATGTTGTCATGTTCTTACATGACACGCGTGTCAGGATTATCATGTTTGCACCAGCCATATATTTCGGCCTCCATTGACGTCACGTAACACCAAATTCGGTATATGCGGAGCTAGCAAAATGGCCGTGAGTGCATCAGGGCCCATTATGCATTATACTCCAATGTAGGGTTGACGAGCGCGCACGCTGGGCACAGCGGTGCTACGTCAGCAAAACGCGAGCACTCTATAGTCTGACGCCAGGCGCGACCAGCGTTCGTCGGCATGGCCTGACGGCAACCGGCATGAAATGCGACATGCTGCACGTCGCGCCGATGCGTTACCCAGACAACATCACGTTTCTCTCTTTTTGTGACGGAGGGACGCCGGACGCGCTGGAACGTGCATGCGTCGAAGCAACGCAGCGCGGTGCGCGCCTTCGAGTATATGGCAGGACCGGCGCATAAAGTGGCAACGCCGGCGTGACGCGACGAAATTAATGCCGGCGAGCACGCGTACCGCGTACCACCTGAAAGTGTTGGCGCCTTGACTGTGGCATGTAGTTATGTTCTCACATGAAACGCATCTCATGATTATCATGTTTGCACCAGTCGCATACCTTCGTCATCCATTGGTGTCACGTAATACCAAATTTGGCATATGTGAAGCTAGCGGAATGGCCGCGAACGCATCATGAGTGTGGCATGTAGTCATGTTGTTACATGACACGCATGTCGTGATTATCATGTTTGGATGTATCATTTGCCTATGTCGTCCGTTGCTGGGGCATAATACCGTGTTTGGTACATGTGAAGCTAGCAAAACGGGGCTGCGATAGCATCTTGAGTGTAGTATGTAGTCATGTTGTTACATGACACGCATCTCATGATTATCATGCTTGCACCAGTCACATACCTTCGGCATCCATTCACGTTCCGTAATATCAAATTTAGTATATGTGACGCAAGCGGAATGGCCGCTCACGATCATGAGCGTGGCATGTAGTCATGTTGTTACATGACACGCATGTCATGATTTGTATGTGCGATGTTCGCATGCGATGTGAACGAAACTGCCACAAGAACTGCAGGACCATGAAATAAAGATCATGACATTCATGGCATACAATTCATGATTTTCATGTTATGACAAGTCAAATATGTTATTCATACAGTCATGTTATGCCACACCAAGTTTGGTATTGATAACATTATAGAAACGGCCAGGAGAGCTAAAAGTCGTGCGCGGATAGATAGATAGATAGATAGATAGATAGATAGATAGATAGATAGATAGATAGATAGATAGATAGATAGATAGATAGATAGATAGGTAGGTAGGTAGGTAGGTAGGTAGGTAGGTAGGTAGGTAGGTAGGTAGGTAGGCAGGCAGGCAGGCAGGCAGGCAGGCAGGCAGGTAGGTAGGTAGGTAGGTAGGTAGGTAGGTAGGTAGGTAGGTAGGTAGGTAGGTAGGTAGGTAGGTAGGTAGGTAGGTAGGTAGGTAGGTGGGTAGGACGTTGGCTGTTGAATAACTCCTTCTGACGCCATGCCCTAACAGAGTGGCGTGCATTGTCAAGGTGTTAACACCACCTGTAAACAATAATTCTGGAGACCCTGAGCTCATTGGCGTTCCTTCGTACTGCAAGCCACATCCATGAATAAAGTGAAAAATGCAGCTGCTTGCGCTCGCAGGCCGCTTGCTTTCGAACTAAATTGTCTAGTGCAAATTATTTCTGCGCTATACTTAGAGTTCTTGGAATAACATGTTTAGGAAGAGCAACTGACATCCCAACTTTTCGGCAAGTGAACAGCTTTTTTTATTTCCTTGTGGCTTTACAAAAAGGTTGTTGCCGATTTATTTTTCCCTGTGGTGAGACTTCCTTTATTCTGGTGTTTGCCCACTGCCACTGAATTTTGTTCAGAGCTTTTTCAGTGTTCAGTCTGCAGTGATTTTTAGACTCGGGAAGACGGTCGTACAACCATCAGTACGAACAGTACGTATGGTTATATATTAGATGTGCGATGGTGCATTGTCGTGTTCTGTATTGCAAGTCCTGTTCGGGGAAAACACCCGGTGTTTCTTTTCACGAATTTCCAAGCAATGCTGAATTTTGAGCTAAATGGCAAAAGAATATTGTGAGAGAGAACCTCATCACCAACGACTAGTCTGCATCGACTGTCGTATGCAGCAGACACTTCCGCGATGTAGAATATGTGCCTGCGTGCCGCATCAGAAAACTTCTCGACTCTGCACCCAGTCTCTTCGGGACTATCCTTCCTACATGAGACCAAGTGCAAAGAAGCCCCGCGAAAATCCTGCTTCACGAGCTTCGCCCCTACGCCAAACAGCAAGGAAGCGAAAAGCGGAGACCAACGAATCAGACCTGGATGTTGCGACTGCTCAAGATGCTTTTACTAGACCACGGCTGGGTAGACCGTACCTGTGTGCTCCGTTCCTACGGCCTTCTCAACGGTTGTAGTACATGCCTCTCGCCACTCCTCTGAGCAGGGTGCTGCGGCCCTGCCATCTTCCGCCGCTCCGTACAGCGCTCGAACACATGAATTCGGGTGCGCTTCTCCACATACTGCGTGTTGAAATACAAGTTGCGTAATTGTTGAAGGCACAGAATTGGCTTGTTTTGACTTCTTATTTGCGCCTGGTTCATCAAGCTTAAGTTTATGGGAAAATGTGTAAGTGTAAGAGCGTGAAGCCCAGCTCTCCGCCATCAAGCGTGTAAACGTTCTGAGGTCTGAAAATAAATATTTATTGCTCATACGCACTGGCAGTAGTTGAACACTTTCAAGTCAAAAACATTGGGGGACTTCACAAAGATCTTGTTCACAGACTAAAATGCTTCGTAGTCGGCTTGTGTGTGTAGGTGGAAGGCTTTTCGTTTGCGTCAATCAGTTGGTTAGTGTGGTTGACGAGCAGAATTCTTAGAAATTTGTCGGCTATGAGATCTACGGAACGTCGGAAGTGGCTGTCGTCAACGCTTTCATGGCAGCTTAAGATGGGAGCGCGTTGCAAGCAGAGCTGGACTGCTGTTTGCAAACCTTCTAGCACATTTATGCGTGGCAAGTACTCAAAGGCCTTATCGAAACACCACCATCTTGTCCAAAAGAGCTAGAAACTCGGGCCTCAGGTAATGTAGTTCGCCCCTCTCTTGTACTCGCAGCAGCTTGTACAGCTGATGCTGCTTGTTGGTGGTCGTCAGAAGCGCAGCGCAAGAGTCGCATTCGAGGTCTGTAATAAGCTTGGCGATGTAACCGCCGAGGTATGCTAAGCCGGAGAAGGTGACAGATGGAGACGGACAAGCCTCGTGCTCCAACAAAGACCTCAGGTCCTTATCAAGTATTTTGACATCATCGCAGCCTCTTTCTCAACTTCCACATTTGATAACTTGATTTATTTCAGTTTTGGGATTTGCAAGTTAACGATGTCGTCCAGAGCAGCGGTGACGGTTCTAGCATCCAGCATGTCATTCCCGCCGCACATTGATCACTACTTTCGAATATTGCTTCGATGGGGTCACTGTTCAATTTCTTTGTCAGGACATAACTCACGCCTTGCTCCAGGAGGAATTCTGCTCTTTCTACCGTCGACCTTGTTGTAAAAAGCCAGGCTTCGTACGTCTTGTTGGTGAAGCCAGCACGCACTGATCTGATGGAACTCTTCTGTATTTTTTTCCACATATGAGATAAACTCATCCTTCAGCCATAGTAGGCGATTGTCATCGATCCTAAAAATGGGAGCTTTGTGGCCGCTTTCATTGAATGAAGTGTCATGGTTGTCAAACAATTTCTGCATGGACTGCATGAACAAAATGGCTGAACTTGCTCCATAGACATCTCTGGTGGCACCCGTGGAATTTCGCTGAAGGTCCTCTACGGCTGCAGACACTTGAGGGGCGAAAACTTGAACTGCTCGCACCATATTCATTTTTTTTCTAAATTGCAAAGGTAGGCATGTTTCCTCGTCCAATTTCTGGCCAGCTTCACAGTCTTATGTTTTTGATGCTCGTATAATTTCTGCACAAACGCACCCCTAATCACTCCTGTGTCATCTGTAAGTTCACGTTCGAGGAACTGGTTTCTAACGTTTTTGAGCACGTGGCACGGGTCAAAACTCAGAAAAATAACGCGGTTGGCGTCGTGTGGATGACGTACAACTGTGTTGAGGTTGCCGTTACCCATGTGCCTAAACATCTTCACGTTTGGGGAATGATTGTCCGTGACTTCGCGAATGATGATAAAGTCACATGATTCCACAGTAGCAATGACCTCCTTCGTTCATGCAAAGAGGTCTCTACCGCTCAGTTGCTTCGTGAAGCAGTACGAGCATGGAATATTGTACCGACTAGTGGACATGCAGCAAAGGACTAGTTCCCCAGCAGGAAACTATGTTCCCAAGGGCTACATTCGCTGTATTTAATGGGAACTGCGTCTTCCACCCCCTTGTCAATTTCTATAAAATTCTTGTACTCGTTAGCCAAATTTGGTGAAAATTCGTCAACTCACTTATTTGTGGGCGATCCATATGCACAAAACGTTCGATGCTTTCAATGGTTTGCGTGATGGCCTTGCGTACTTGACTCCGGCTTTCGAAGAGGGCCTCCATGATCTGGTTCAGTGTCGGCTGCAGAGAAAATCTCTGGCCGGCCGCGTCACGTGGCGAAGCCGGAGCAAAAACGCCAGTCATCACAGAAGGTCGGCACAACGATGATCCGTCAGCTACCGGTCTTTTGTTCTTTATGAACTAGATCTTGGCGATGGTTGGGCTTTGTCCACAAGTAACGGCGGCTTCACGAAGTCCTCCGGGCTACAGATGCGATCGAGAAGTCATTAAAGGCGCACTGCCTCACCTTCAAAGGCCCTTCCTCTCGGGTTTCACGGCACCAAAATGATGTGGAGAAAAGGATGAGCCGCTGTCCCCATGGCGAAGCCCCCCGTCCATCACTTTTTTATTCCTATATACTGATCTGATCTTAACCTAATGATGATAGTGTCACTAGTCGTCTTCTACACAATATTTAACAGATGGTATGACACTTGAGAGCGTAATCTTCTTATCATAGCTAGGTATCGACCCGTGCGATGAGCGTTGCTGTTCATTGTTTACGTACAAACACTTACTGCTTCTCAGTGAAAGCATCTTGTGAAGTCGCAACATCCAGGTCTGGTTCGTTGGTCTCCGCTTTTCGCTTCACTGATGTTTGGCGTAGGGGCGAAGCTCGTGAAGCAGGTTCTTTGCGGGGCTTCTATGCACTTGGTCTCATGTAGGAAGGATAGTCCTCGAAGAGAGTGGGTGCAGAGTCGAGAAGAAGTTTTCTGATGCGGCACGCAGGCACATATTCTACATCGCGGAAGTGTCTGCTGCATACGACAGTCGATGCAGACTTGCGTTGGTGATGAGGTTCTCTCTCACAATATTCTTTTGCCATTTAGCTCAAAATTCAGCATTGCTTGGAAATTTGTGAAAAGAAACACCGGGTGTTTTCCCCGAACAGGACTTGCAATACAGAACACGACAATGCACCATCGCACATCTAATATATAACCATACGTACTGTTCGTACTGATGGTTGTACGACCGTCTTCCCGAGTCTAAAAATCGCCGCCGAATGAACACTGAGAAAGCTCTTAACAAAATGCAGCCGCGGTGGGCAATACCACAATGAAGCAAGTCTCACTAGAGGGGAAGAGAAATCGGCAACAATATGCTTGTAGAGCCGCAAGATAATTAGAAAAAAAAGCTGTTTACTTGCCGAAAAGTTAGGATGTCAGTTTTTCTTCCTAAACATGTCCTTCTTCCACGAACTCAAAATATAGCAAAAAAATGATTTGCATTGGATATTTTAGTTCGAGGGCAAGCGGCTTGCGAGCGTAAGCAGCTGCATTCATCACATTATTCATGGATGTGGCTTGCAGTACGAAGAAACGCAAAAGAGATCGGGGTCTTCGAAATTGATGTTTGCAGGTGTCGTTAACACCTTGACTGACAATGCACGCCACTCCAGGGCATGCCGTCCGAAGTGCTTATTCAGCAGCAAAAGTGCACTTTTTTTACTTATATTTTTAACTGTCAGAGATACAAGTCATGTACGTGTTTCAAAGAGCTGTCAAGCAGCAGACTGCAGCCTTTAGCCCTGAAAGCAACTACAGATGTATCTGTAGAAATAAAAAAATATGAAATAGCTATCAAAGGGAAGGTGTATTCGTCATTTCTGTAAGCGACCTTTAATTGCGGCCTCGTTGTCCAACGAGAGCAACTGCCAAAGGTGTTTGGTGCTCGCCTCTTGCAGAATAGATGCAGTGTTGTTTATCCCTCTTCCTCTCTCTGATCGTTGCCAATGCTTTATGCTTCATGCATTATGCCTTCTTAGCCAATATTCCGCATTTTCACTAAGCCTAGCCCAGCCGTGACCTGCATTTTTGAAAGTCATAGCTAAAAATTGTTTAGTAGCCATTGTTGCTGCTACGGCTCCCGCTTATTTACCTCTGCTGCTACTACAGTGTCGGCGGCCGCGCGTTAAAGCCGGAGAACTTTGTGCACAGCAACAGTGACATGAGTGTTTCGTTGAGGCGGGTGAATTGAAGAGCGTTAAGCCGATGCGGACCACTAAAACGTGAATTTACCTAAAAACAAGCCCCCCCCCCCCCCCCCCCCGAGTAATGTCTTGGCCTTTAGGGTATCTGAATAATATTAAAATTCTAGACCACTATTTCAGCAATCAAAGTCGACCTAATAGTTGCCTTTAGTGTCCTTTTAAGACCAGTCATCTTGATGACGCTGTAAGCAATGTACAGGCCAAGAAGTCTGTAAATATTGCATTATGGGCATTCAATGGTAATTTGAGCAGCGCTAGAAAAATGGCCAAAAAGTCTTAAAAATCCGGGGTGAAGTCCGGTAATCTTAATGAAGAAGACCAGCCAAGCAACTGAGAGTATATCCCTACATCTGTGTTTTCGTGCATTACTGAAACATCTGTGCCTATTAGTCGTCTCTATGTGTGCATGATAAGCCTGTAGTTAGCAGTTTAAGACCTTGTATGATTGCATTTACAGTAAGTGTACGGAACTCCTTTCACATATGGAAAGGAATACGTCGGTCAAACAGGTCGATGCCGGAATGTGCGCCTTCGTGAACGTGAGAGTTCACTAAAGGGGGCCCCATACTCGCATTTAGCGATGCACTGCAAGGAGTGCACTTGCCAGCGGAAATTTTCAAGCACACGAATAAATGACAGGCACAAGAAAGGGATGACGAGAGAAATAATGGTAGCATGTTGAATTAAGAAAGGAGGTGAAAATTGCGTCAGCCAGACGTCTGCTCTACCAAAATATTCAGAATTTGTTTTTTTTTTGGGGGGGGGGGGGGAGTACGTAACATATTTCATTACATTTATTTTTTTCATTTTCCTTTTTTGTTTTATTTTGGGGGGAAGGGGGGGGGGTCTTAACGCGTGTTATTTCCGGTTGTTTGCCATCGGTTATGTGATTGGTTGGTTGTTTCGCTCTATCACGCTGTTGATATTAGGGGTGGTTTAAGATGACGTACATGCATGTAATGCTTATATAACTGTTCGTTTCGAAATAAAAATTTTCAGCTGCTAGTAAGCGCTCATCCTGTGTCCTTTCCTAGTGTGTACTTTTTGGCCATCCTACATGTAATTATATCTCAGAGGGAAACATCTCATCGTATTCAGTCTTGACATCCTGACTTGAAACTTTTACTGCAGACTGTTCTCTAGTTTTCACATTTATCATGTTCTGTCATCTGCACTTTTACCTTATTTCAAGTCTTCTTGGTGGCGAGGGTCAACCTTGTTTAGTATCTCAACCTTGCGTAGTTTTATACAGTTTTATACAGGCGACGTATGGCTGGCGACTTCAAATGATCTATTTTGTGTCGTCCCCTTGTTGCGCTCGGTGGTGGGTGGCCACCATAGCCATCGAAGTTCAAACCTTTTTAATGGTAAACTCTTTTCACGCCCAACCTGATCAAAGCCTAAAAAGGTAGCGCACCGATGAACTCTTAGCTTATGTTCAAACCAAAGAGCCTTTTACCCCGAGTAATTTTGCCACAAATCATAAGCGTATCAACCGTGGGGGCAAGGGGGGCCCGAGCCCGCCACTGAGAAAAGTCGCCCCCCCCCCCCTTTGACTGTGGTAACTGTCAGCTGCACGCTGGGAAAACCAACAACAATGGGAAAACCAACAACCCTAAGGGCCGACCTATGGGAAAAAAAATCAAAGAATCAAAGTATCGCTTTTTTAATGTTAAGATGCACGGATTTCTAGCCACCAACCCAAAGAAGTTCTCGACTCACAACACCCAAAAGAAAGACCCAGTTGACAAAATTAAAATAAACGACAGGGAGGTGCCCGATGCCTGCTCCATAGCAAGGGATTTTAATGCTTTTTTCTCGTCTCTATTTGTACGTGCAAGCCAGTGCTGCACTAATTTCAATATTCCTGGCTTTGAAATTCACGGTATAACAATTACTGAGCCGGGAATATTTTCGGTTTTGCTGAACCTTGACCCTAAAAAGTCCGCAGGTCCCGACAGAATACCAAGCGCATTCCTTTACACGTATATATGCGGAGTGGTGCTCGAGAAACCTTTACATTATATTTAACGAAAGTCTACTAATTGGTGTGATTCCATTGATTTGATTTGTGGGTTTTAACGTCCCAAAACCACTATATGATTATGAGAGACGCCGTAGTGGAGGGCTCCGGAAATTTTGACCACCTGGGGTTCTTTAACGTGCACCCAAATCTGAGCACACGGGCCTACGACATTTCCGCCTCCATCGGAAATGCACCCGCCGCAGCCGGGTTGGTGTGATTCCAGACGTTTGGAAAACTGCAAAAGTTACTCCTGTGCATAAATCCGGCGATAAACTGTCTGTAAAAAACTACCGCCCCATATCCCTTTTGTGTACAGCTGGTAAATTTTAGGAGCACTTTATATTTAAACACCTGATAACGTATCTTAAGAGCAACATGTTTTTTACGAGCAATCAACATGGTTTTCGGCGTGTATTTTCCACAGTTATACAACTAATACACACGACTAATGTTATCTCAACAGTTTTTAGATAAAGGGGGGGGGGCAAATTGACGCTATATTCTTGGATTTAGAAAAAGCTTTCGATCGAATACCTCTTAGCAATCTTATGTTAAATATTCGACATTTGGTCAAAAATGAGAAAATAACTCAGTGGTTGGACTCCTACTTATCAAGCCGGTATCAGTACGTTCAAATAGGTGACTCTGCTTCTCACTTGTCATCAGTTGTTTCTGGAATTCCACGGGGCTCTGTCTTAGGTTCGTTGCTTTTCATTATCTACTTAAATGATTTGCAGTTTGACCGTCCAGTGCGTTTCCGTTTCTTTGGCGATGACTGCGTTGTTTACCTCCCTATTAAATTCGTAAATGACCAGAAAATTCTTACAAATACTTAACAGCTGTTAGTAATTGGTGCGCCGATTGGAACATGAGCCTCAACACAACAAAGTGCCGCCAAATGACAATAACGCGGAAAAAGTGTTCGTTTCAATATACTTATCAAATTAACAATGTTGAATTGGAGGTTGTTAACGAGTTCAAGTATTTAGGTGTAACCATGACATCAAACCTCCCCTGGAACAAACACATTCAAAACATTACATCATCAGCAGTGCGCAGACTTTAGCTTCTAAGACATCGACTTCAGCACTGTACAAGCAAAACGAAGACCGTTGCGTACACTACGCTGGTCCGCCCCTTGCTCGAATATGAAGACGTTGTTCGGGACCCACACTCAAAGGCGGATTGAGCGATGCTCGAACGGGTACAAAAGAAAGCGCTGCGATTTATTCACAACGCATATAGCAGGCGCGTATCCGTGACAGAACTGCGCAGGTGTTCTGACCTACCAACACTACAGTCCCGCCGTAATATACATCGTCTTAAAATATTACACAGCATAGTCAATGGTTATTCACAGCTTGACTTCAATACTTATCTCGAATTCAACATGTCACGCCCCACTCAGAACAAGCACAACAAAACAATCCTAATGCCTTTCACGAGAACAAATGCTCTCCGTCTATCCTTTTTCCCGACAACGATAGCAGAATGGAACACTTTGCCACGTTATGTTACTAACTTAACTAATAAAAGTGCTTTTTCAACGGCTATTGAAAATTGTGTATGATTGGAAGTGCTGGTCTTGTCCCTCTGTTCTATTGAACTAACGCATTTCACGCGTTATCTTGCTACCATGCCACTAACGCACACTGCTTTTTTTTTCTTTTTTTTTTCACGCTTCCTGGTCAATACGCGTAGTGCACTTTGTGTGTTTTGCATTAGACTAGAATGGCCAATTTTATTGTATATTCAAGCAGCTATTTGTAACAAGAATTACTACTGCTTTGTGAATCGTGGGCCGTGCTACTGATTGCGCGCGCTTATGTGTGTGTCGTGGCAATCTGAAAGCTTACTGCATTATTGTTTCCCTCTGTTAATGGTCGCGTGTAAACTTTGTGTTCAAACTCTGCACTGAACCACTCCTGCCCTGGCTGCCAAAGGGTGGCTGGGAGTATTGAATTATTAAATAACTCAACGAACCGTAATCACTCAATTATATTGTTACGAGGAAATGAAAATGTTACCAGGAAATGTTTTAATAAAGTAAAATTTTTCCCAATATTTCGCTGTGACAATTGTCCTTGAATGTTCCTTGCGGTGCAGGCCGCCCGTGCGACTCTTTCGTGCCTCGTACTGTAGCATTGCAAAGCGAGGTACAGTACAAGGCGCGAAAGCGTCATGTACTTGCTTTGTTATGAATGGTAACAAGCAATCGTTTTATGTACCGGTGTTGTGACTGGCGCCCGAGCTGACGAGGGAGCGGCGCTCTTTGAGTCTTCAAACAAGTAACCGACCGGCCGGCTGCCTATGACCGCCAGGCATTGTCCCTTCTAGCCGGAGGGTGAGACGTCGTGTCGCCACGACGCCGTAAGTCGTTCGACAGAGGTTAACAAATACAGCATGTTCCTTGGAAGAGACCGCGGCGGCCGCCGCAAATCGCCCCGGTAATTAAGCGAGCAGTTTGGCGGACCCTTTGAAGTATGCTGTCAGGAGCTTGGGACCCCTCGACCAGCAGCACACGCACGACGAGGAAGAGCCCCGCTGGCGCCACCTTAGATTGCAAGGATCACGGCTCAATATTGGACGTTCACGTGGGCCGTGCATGCTCGTCCCCCTCGCCAGTTGTGTGAGATCTGTGATTAGACAGCACCATCTGCACGTGTTCCCTGATCTAGGGATCCGGGGAGAACATACCCTTTATATTGAGCCACCCGGCTCATTCGAGGGAGCGCCATGTAGACGAATGCCAGATTCGAGAGCTCGCCATGTAAGAAAGAGCTCGTCATGTATGAGAGCTCACAATGTTCATAATGTAAATAAACGCTCTTCAAGTCTCTTTTCCTCCTGCCTCGACAACTTCATCCCGGACCTCCGGCGCCTGCGAACCCCGGTCGCAACACAAGTCAGAGCATTTGCTGATTCAGGAAAATTGTTTTCTTTCACCAAAATTGAATAGCGTCATCGCTGCTTTATCGAAGCCGCTGTGAGTCAATGATTGTGACGAATCTTTTTACATGCTTTAGTTCTGCCGTACTAGAAGCGCCACAAAAAGCTTTGCGCCTCAGTCTCTGATAAATGTGATCAGCCTGGCTTACAGTAAGTAAGAGCAATGGCAGCAGTTTGAAAAGTGGCGATGAAGAAAGCAGTGGACTCAAGTACAGTGGGCTCAGCTTTAAAGATTAACCCGAAGTTTGAACCACAGGACCAGGAAGAAAATAAAAGGCCGTGGTTTTTTGCATGATGAAGGCCTATTTAGGAGTCAGGCCAGTTAGTTTTCACTAAACTTGATTTGTCTTCTACAGCTCAAAAAACAACTTTGACAGAAAAGAAGCACATGTGCAGTGCTGCTTAGCTCTCTCTCTCAGCCAGGATGAGTTCACAGAGATGTACACGCGCGCATACACTCTGAAAGGTTTTCCGGAGTAACTGCGCAGTTACCACGAAAAACGCTATTTGCTCTTCCAAAAGACGAAATGTGAACAAAATATTTCACACTAAGAAGGCTTAGAACAGGACATACACACTCTACACATTCTTATCTTCTTATCTTCTGTCCACCGGCAATCCACCATTGTGCGAGAGATGTGGAGAACCACTTACGGTTCTCCACATTCTCGTCCAGTGCAATGAGCTAGAAGCACGCGATTTCCTCACGGATGAAGGACTTGAGGTCCCCCATCAACGCCACTTGTTCACAACTGGCATCCAAGCCAGCAAGCGTTGCAGTTCGTGGTGGGGAGCGACGGGTCATCGAACGCTGCCGGCGGAGCTCCTCGTAGCTCTGGCACGGTGTGATGACCTCAGCCACTGTGCCGGGGTTTTTGCTGGGCAGCATTGTGAAGGCATCATCTCCTATGCCTTTCATGATGTTTCGGACCTTGTCAGACTCAGACATGGTGTGATTGGATTTGTTGCATGAGTCCAGGATATCTTCAATATAACTGGTGATAGATGTGAATGACTCACCAGCCTACTGAGCGCGTTCACGTAAGCGCTGCTCGACTTGCTGCTTACGAACGGCAGGGCGGCCGAAAACGTTGATGATAACGGTCTTAAAATCGAACCAGATTGCAAAATCGAACGCGTAGCATTTCTACCACAAATTAGCAACGTCCGCAAGGTAGAACACCAAGTTGAGCAACTTGCTGTCCTCGTCCTATTTCTTGGGGACGCTCACGCGCTTGTAAATGGCGAGCCAGTCCTCCACGTCAGTGCCATCGGTGCCAGTGAAGATTGATGGATCACGGATCCTGGGGACACCGGGACAATGGGGTGGCATGGGAGGAGGCGTTTTCTGATAGGCGTCGTAGGACATGGTAGAAGGCAGGGTACGTGATTGTAGCTCCAAGGGCATGGAAGGGGATCGCTGCATTCTCCACCAATTTGTTAAGTTGTTTATTAGCCAGCAACCAGCGAGCATACACAATGGTGACAGTCACGGCCAAGCATGGACACCCAGCGCAAGCGGCGTCCTTGTTGGGTAGCCCCACTTGAAGGTACTCAAGAGTTCCACCCATTTCATTGTTCGAAGGCTTCGCTACGCTATATATATAGAGTGAGGTAGGTTGTTTCCCTTGTTTGCCTCCCCCCCCCAACTGGCGAAAAAATTGTTACGCCCCTGCCACAAATGTTGGTGGCGAAATGACATTTTTTTGGACACACACTTTTCGGATGCCATCTCAGGCAATGAGAGAACCCGAACGACTCCCAATGTGTCGCGACGATGTCTGAACGGAACGAAACACCAAAGCGGTAAAACAAAAAAAAATAAAGTTATTCTTGACCGCAACGAGGACGTAACCTAAACTTTATCTGTTATTTTGTTCCAGAATGAAACCGGAATCTACTACTTTGTTTCAGAGCAAAACCGGAATATATTTCAGTGGTTTTCAGTTCAAGCAAAAATTTGCCAATTTCAAAGAACCGTTTCATGCAACGTGAGCAATAACGCATATTTCAGTAGACAGTACTATCGCTTACCTCAGGCAGAAATTCCACAAGATGTTGAAATGTCGTTGAGAAGTTCCAAGCAGCGCTGTTCATAATACCTATACAAGTCGAACCTGGTGTACCAGCGTTGAGAGGACTTTGTCGGCGTAGGAGTTCATTTAATGAGAACAGCGGTTTCGCACATTAAAGACTACACACGATAATGTGCTACTTCTAGAACTATGCTCGCTCCTTTTGCGCAAAATGCTTTGCAAGGCACTTTAGAGAGTTTTTATCCACTAAATGTCATTGCTACCTCAATTTCAAATATAATTTGGGGCTTAAGTGAAAATAGTTGCGGCATTTTTTTTTCGTTGGGAAAAATAAACAAAAATTTTTCGCTGGATTGAAACTAGAACCGAAACGAAACGATTTTCGTGACATTCTGTGCGTAAAGCTGCAGTTTCGGTAAAACCAGCACACGCAGTTGTGTTGATAACTGAACTCGAGGCGCCAATAAAACGTCTTTTAAAAAATGTGCAGCAGGAAAACGCGTGTGGTGATGCGCAGATGTTCTTTAAAAAAATAACAATAGCTCGTTTCGTATTCCCAGAAAAGACCTGTAATAGAACAAGCAAAATCAACATTTTGTTCCGAAATAACTATACATAAACAAAATAGGTGGGTCACTTGGGCCGCGCACTTCTGCAGCCGAACGCTTCGTGAAATGCTGGCATATCAGTAACAGCGTCATCGCAGACTGCGGCATCGCTCCGAAAGGAATTGTCGAAGCACCTCGTGTAGCACCACACCAGGAAGAAAATCTGCAATGTGGAATAGTCGGAGAGATTCTGCAGCTTCATGTCGGACGACTTCTTGGACGCATTGGCGTAAGCGCCGTAAGCGACTTGAAGTGCCATTTTTTGTGGTCTTTCCGAGATTGCACTGTTCTCTTCGCACACGTATCGTGAGGCAGCCGCCTGGTTGAACACTGCTGGGTATCCACACCCTTCTGCACGCTTGCCCCTGTCGCAGGTGACTACATTGAGAACTTCGAATGCTAATGTTGATCCAAGAGAACCGTACAGCATCGCGTCCGTGCCATCGGTAAAGTACAGTGGTTCCATGAACGCTGTAGCTGGCATCGCTATAGTGTTGTGAGGCATGTCGTACGTAATCGGATGGTCGTAATAGAAGTGAGATAGGCGGGACAGTTCATCGTATACGTTCTTGATGACAAGACCGGATGCATTGCGCCTCGCGTACAACCACTGGTGCGTGTACGACTGTTCGCCTCCTTCGGGAAATCGCCAGTAGATGTCTTCGAGTTTGGCCTCCGCAGTGTATTTCGAAACAGGTGAGAGCTTTGCGGCAAGTGTTTCTAGCAGATGAGAAGGAAGTTTTGCCCTGAAAACACTGTCTTTAGGTGTTATTACGGGATCTCGGTGAAATTCGTGCACCACGCTCTTTTCAATTGTGTACACCAAATGCTGCGCAGTTCTCAGCATAGCGCTGGAGAACAACTTCGTGTCCCACTCGACAGCTAACAGCAACTTGTAAATGTCTTCTACTTGAATAGCGCACTCAAACCCATCGAAATTGTCGAAATTATTGCCGTGCGAAATATGAATGCCGGATGAGAGCACGAACCACCACCCTAGTGCATCCAGTAAGTCCGCCTTTTCGAAAGCTTTGAAGATATCCAGAGACCTGTCTAAGTAAGACACATCGCTCGTGAGAAGCAAGTCGGTGTCTACCAGCGGGTAAATGACTTCGAAGTGTTTGTTTAGAATTCCTTCGAGCCTGGCATTCGTAAATGTTGCCGTCTTCTTCGCAATCTGGCCAAACGTGAATACCTGCGATGTACCGCGAGTGCTTGTAATCGAGCTGCCGGTGTTAGGCTTGAAGAGCGTGTTCATTACTGTCGCTTGTATTTCGAGTGTTTTCTGCATTCGATGTTGTAAACGAGCTTTTTGAGGAGCCGTAATGTTTGGCTCTGTTGAGAGAATGCTCACATAGTGCAGCCATTCATTTCCGAAAATGTCTACGTCTCGCCATTCTAGAAACGGTGGAGGTCTAGCTACAGGGTCCATAGAAACTTCACGTGGCCTTTTTTCTTGATAGCGCATGAGCCGAACGCGTAGCCATAGTGGAAGCGCCCATTTGATGGCGAATTCAAGGAAGAGGTCTAGGGGCTCAATGTGAAGTACCGGGTCATCAGGCCAGTGGACATGACGGTCTCGAAGGAATGCGCGCAGGTCTTGAACAGATCTGTTGGAGTGTAAGACGTAGAACGCAAGCGTTACTTTTACGGGTTCGCAATACAATGCTAAACGTTCGCTTAAATTACAGCATATAAAATAGAAGAGTGGCCGTGTCGGTTTGAAATCTTGCAAGGCTTGCGAAATGGAAATAGAGCAGATTTATGATAACATGGGGCCATATCCGACCTTAACATTACACATGACTTCAGAAAAACTTTTAGGCAACGTGAAATTCATGAGAACTTTATAGCTGGATGCAAGAAATGCGTTAACTGCAGAAAATGAAATTTCTATTTTATGAAAGAAAATAATTTTCCAATTTTTCGGACTGACGCTTCTAAGTAAACGAACATTGTAATGATACAACTTGCCATATAAAAAGTGAAGTTCATTTGCTTTCGGTAAGTGTGAAGCTGATTTATAATGGGAGCACCACGTGCAGCATTTACGTCACAATATGAGCAAAAAAGACATTGTTATGAAATTCGTGATCTTTCCTCGTAATTCTTAGAAAGCTGAGGGGTCTCAAAATATTTTTTGCGAAAATTGTACCTTGCGTTCAGTATTCCTTACTAAAATATTCATACAAAGCTCATTATTGCATTGAAGGAAATGTAAACGTAACACATTTTGGCATAATTTTTCAAAATGTATACGGCAGAAAAATTGCGCTCATAATATTCAGCTTCAAACACATTACGCAAACACCTTTGCTTAATATGTAAAGCAGAGCTGCTGCAGGAACAACAAATGGCACCCTTACAACAAATTTTATCAGGCGACATTCGGGGAACTTCGACAGGCACCCACGTGATCAAAAAGTTTTTTTCTCTCTCTCTCTCAAATATTCTCGGAATTCAGTGCTTTCAATGTAGCAAATCAGCAATTTTTTTTTCTCATACATTTGATATGGTCGGCAAAATGGCTGGGACGTTCGGCTTGGAATGACTTTGCAGGGAATCGAGATGCGCGGTCGCTGCTGCGGTTTCAGCTGTGCGTTGGTTTGCGCTCTTGAAAGTTCACAAAGAAATCCATACTTCTGCACTGAAACCTGTGCACACAGTCATTATATTGTTCGCAGCTGTGTCGGTTATAATGCTTTAGGTTGAGTTTCCGTGAAAAAAAAAACTGCGATGTACTGTTCATAATCTGTCATTTACTCAATAGCGTCATTATGAATTTAATGTGAATTAACTTGTTTTCTGAGCGCAAACCGCCGGCTCTGTGCACGCTGACAACATTATTTTGCAATTTGTATCTTTAACGCTTCTGGTTGAGCTTGTGTATGACTATGATGTCACTTTCTATTGTACGTCGTCTACTTGAACGACTCATTGATCTAATGATATCCAAACATGGACTCTGCAACCTGTGTACACTGACACTAAATTCTTCGCAGCTGTAGCCACATCTGCTACTATCTGTGCCTTCAGTTATAACACATCAGGTTGTGGCATGACTCGGTCATCGGTTTACTGATAGGCAGTGCCTCTTGAAGTTACCAACTATTCAAAAGTCTTTTCTTTCTTTAGAATTGGAAATTATGTTTTATTATAGCCCCACGTAAGCTCAAGTAAAACAAATAGTAGCTTGTCCAATCTTTTTTTTCTTGTCTAAGCAGTTTCTAAGTAAATCCTGCTGTTTTGATGTAAATGTGTTGTGTAGATAGATAGCAGCGAATTCGTGCTATTCTTATACGCACCTACTGACGTCTTCGCTTTTCTTGTTTATGCATGAATGGTACATGCGCGCTGCCTTGCCTATCGTTCGTGTGCTGGTTGCCCGCTCCTTCAAAGCCTTGTCCATGCGACCAGACCAAGCTTGCTGCAGCACCGCCAGCTTTATGAAGAGAGAATTAAGGGTTGATTTCAAAAAGCCACTTACCCCCTATTCAGAAACGCTGCTTGACTTGAACTTGACTTGCCACTGACTTCAATGCAGGACAAACGTGTTTCGAACGCGCTGACTTTAGGCGCTGCCAAGGCAGCACAAACGCACAGACGTGTTTCAAACGAGCTGCATTGAAGTCGCTTTCAAGTCAAGTTCAAGTCAAAGAGCGTTTCTGAATACGAGGGCTAGACATGCCTCTCAGCATCATGAACACATAGTAGCCATTGCTTTCATAGACACGTAAAGTACCTGTCTTATTATTTCGTCGAGATAATGAAGAAACGCCTCGAGTAGACCATGACGTTAAGGTAAAACGCCAGGACATTTTAAACGAAAGTGTTTTATACCGGGGCCCACCAGCACTTGAGTGGTGTATTTCCGCCACGGTGGTGACGCCATAAAATACACACGCTCAGAAGACAAAACTTCCGTCATCGGGAGTCGAATCCGTGACCTTTGGGTTCGCGGCAACAGATGCAGGGCACGCGATCCACTGCGCCATGGTCACATACTTCGGACCCTTAAAAATACGTCATTTATGTTCACCACTGTCCTTTCAGCATTCTTGGTAAGTGCAGTAATGCATCAAGACCGTGGCATTCGCAAGCAGTTCCTTAAACATGTCCCTTATAAGCATCCGTCTTATTCGGTGCGTTTCTAATAGGAGTGTGTGTAATTTTGTCAACGCCAAACACATCCACAGGTCGGGATCTTACCTCAAGCGCCGATGTCACTCATAGCGTTCATCCATACCAATAAAATAGCTCTGCAGCGCATAGAGCAACTCAGCTGCTTCGTCTGCATGTACTAACTCCGAGTTCGCCGCTCACGCTCGCCCTGCGAAAAATCGTGGCCGGCCAACAGACAAGACACAACGTACATTGTGTTTCCCTCTGGTCGGACCGTGGTGTTCAATAACTCCAACATGCCGCGAGTGGAAGAGCTTAGCCCAAGTTCGCCGTGCAATCCATCGCATTTTTTTTTTCTGGCTGTCACATCGCTTTGTCTCGTTCCATGCTCACTTTTGACCTCAAGAGCTCGGTTAATCATTATCGACGGTTATTAGTCGTCGGGATGGAGATGTATCACAGAGCGTTAACGTGGATGCATCCACATTAAGCGAAGTTAGGTGTCAATCATCTATGGGCATCGCGCAAACTCTCTTACATCAATGTACAGCAAACATTAAACTACTTCCGTAGGGACGCGTTACACTTTCGTGTTCTACCAATTCCAATCACGGAGGGATCAAACATGTCTTTATTATAGACGTATATTCACCCATGTTCAGAACAGCTTTCACTTAGGCTATCCGCATGCCTTAAACCCTAATCAACCATTCAGAACCGATTCGGTTCAAATTTTGTCGGATATATTCGTGTCTCGTCAAAAGGGCAGGCAAAATGTCTGCCTTTTGAATAGTAAGTAGCTAGCTCGATAAAGCATGTAACAGTTTTCATGACTCAAGCTACTTTTTTTGTTCCTGCTACCAAAACTCTATTTCCTGACCACAATGCTATATGATTAGCAGAGCTAATAATTTTAAATTGAACTGTTTTAAAGTTTGTTCTGCCTAGAGCACCAAAAATTTCTATACCTCGACCGCTGCTCTTCCTCATATGGGCTAATAACGTCCTTTCTGCGTGAAGGGCTAATGTTACATGCAGGCGATGCTGTGCGTTACATGGAAATTTACTTCCACAAAGGTGTTAAATCTACAAAAGAGATGCAAGACGGAACAAGGGTGTATGAAAGAACCAATACATGCGCACACACAATTGTTTTTTTTTTTTGGAAGAGGACACAATATAAATGGTATGCGCTCACGCAGGGAGCCAAAATAAAGAGCGACCCTGTAAAGAAAAGAAGTTCATTGCAGTGGAAGGCAATTGTGGGTATACCAACTGCCAGACAATTTGATGAGGTAAACCTCAGTCTGTTCCTTTGCAATTGAGTAACGACTGGAAGAAAACATCGGGACTCCTGCACTAGACTTACACTGAAATGCAGATGCGTACCCGATCCAAGTATTTTATAGACAGAGCATGCTCCACACCGACAGTTCCAGCTAGCCCAGCAAATGAGCTTTATCACATGTATGTGTGGTGCACTGAATAGCACTTACATGTTGGTCTGGATTTTTTATGGAAGTCAAATCTCACATTTTGGTGGCTTTTTGTGTTTGTGTTCTTTTCGCATTTGCTGGGGTCCGATTAACCTGATGTGGCGGCATATTTTGAATAAATCAAACATGAAAACTCATTGTGTACGGTGACTTATTTTGAATAAATCAAACATGAAAACTGAATGTTTGAATGTTAAATTTTATCTGCTAAACCTCTGTGGAAAAAATACACACCTACTTTGAATTGTTTGCATGAGGAATTCCTTTATCTAACCTATGTGTGACACGATCCGCATAGAGGAGAGAACAGTCGTACAAAGAACTAAAAAAAATACGCCTGATCCCTCTCACTGAAATTTCCCAAGACCCTCGCAAAATACTCCGCGGGGGGAGGGGGGGGGAAGGCATGCAAAAACTTTGGATGGCGGAAGTGAAAAACCCGCAAAAGATCCTTTGGAAGTGCCACGCAGTCCCTCCTGCTAGCCAGCTGGAGTAAAATGCTGGTAAAAAGTACTACGAAAACGCCAAGCAATTACTCCGGTTGACCGGAGTGAAATATCAGTTAAAAGTACTCCAGTTGCGCCACTGAATTCCTCCGATCATCCGGAATAAGAACTTTGCTCCAGAAATACAGAGTAAAAATTACTCCGAACAAGGGTGTCGCTCGAGAACAGGCATTTTACTCCCACCTTGGAACAATTTTGTTTTACAGTTTATAAGAAAGTGATTTTGCTTCACCTGAAGGGAAGACTGTGGAAGTGTGGAGTTGCCCAAATATCTTACTACGTTTGCGAGTGGCAATTTTTGCATCTTCGCCGTTTGACCGAAACAAGTTCCGAAACAGGTCAGCGCAAGTGCGTGCCCACACAACAAATACATATCAAAAACAACTTGTCAGTACTTCTTCGATTATATATGCTGCGATGACAGAAAGGAAAGTTACTGCTGCGCGCGATAGTTAGTGATTTGGGCAATTACACGTTTTTGGTGTTCCCATTGTAACCGTATGTTGGGTTGGGCAACAAGTACCGACTGACCGCGGGCTGTGAAGGTTCTCCGCTGTTTTGCCACCGGCCTGAGCAGACGTAGGCGGTGAAATCTGTGCACGGATCCCGGCTCAGGTTCGTACTGTCTGCGAGCAAGGCTGCCATAGCAGCGCAGCCGCGACTGTTGCACATCGTCGGCTCTTGTGCGTCGTCGCCTCCTCGTTGGCTCAGGTGGCGCACAGCCAGCACAATAATCACCGCGGCCAGTATTGCCACTCGCACGAACACCAGAAGGGGACCGCTCAGAAGGCACGCCCTGTCGGCCAGGTCGTTGTCCGTGGCGCGGTCGTACAGGCCGCTCTTTGCTCGTGGAAAAGCAGGAAATACATGCATACAATTAAGGATTTCACTTGTCGAAAAAGGAGCTACCGCGTCACCGAAAAGTACCTGCTGCCTCGAAAAAAGTTTACCAGTACATGACTCCCGTCACTTAAAACATATGAGCTTGTCTGTGGACTTTTCTTAAATGTGCCAGTGTTTGAATAGAGCGAGTGGCTCTGGCATTTCAGCAACAACAAGAATCTGGGAAACGATGCATTCCATCGGCAATATTATTTATGTACCGTCACATGAAGTACATTTTTATGTATCCTATGAGAGTTCAGCAAGAAAAATAGCTCAAATCCTTGTTTTACGCTAGTATTATTTATAATAAAAGGCCCAGTGACGCTTATTCATGCGCATTCTGTTTAGGTTTCAGTTTCAGTTTCAGTTTTATTGAGCATTTTCTTCACAGAGTTGCCAAAAAGAAAACGCAGGGATAAGAGCGAAAAGCTACTTTGTTAGCAGCTTGACGAGGCTCCTACCCCTTTTCACTTGCCATTACAAAATCGGCAGAGCGCAAACATGAAAAAACAATTTGACGTCGATCTTCAAAACTTCAAGAAATTAGGAAATAAAAAGAAAATGCATCAAAATTACATCAGTTTCGGGTTTACATAAAATAAGCAAATCACAAAGAGAGAAAAACAACAAATAACAAAAGCGGTGCTGGAGTTCGTGTAGGGCTCTATATTGAGATGAACGCAGACAAAAATTACCCCAATTGGTATACATAGCAACCGAAGTTATTAGCTCTCGAACATCAAAACCTTAGCAGACAACAAGAGAAAATGTTGCCTTTCGCATTTCATTCTCTAACTCACTTAAAAGCAGTTTCCAATCACCGCGCGCCTTCTACAGAAACGAACCAGACTAAACGCTTCGCGATGGCCGTTGTGCAGTGGTCCCAGCGTCGTTTTGCAATTGTTTTCACATTTAAAAACTGAAATATTTTTATATCTGACTAAATATAAGGAGCGTCGTTTGATATTTAGCGAGCATTAGCGTGGCCTATCTGGAACCGTATAGATGTTGTACGTGTCGCCTCTAATGATTAATTGATTAATTGATTGATACGTGGGGTTTAACGTTCCAGAACCACCATATTATTATGAAAGAATGCGTAAAAGAGGGCTCCGTAAATTTTGACAACCTAAGGTTTTTTCACGTGCACCCAAATCTGAACACATGGGCCTACAGTAATTTTGCCTCTACAAAAATTGCAGCCACCACAGCCGGGATTCAATCCCGCGACTTGCGGGTCAGCAGCCGAGTACCTCAGCCACTAGACTACCGCAGCGGAACACACGTGCCGCGTTGAACCACTCAAAATGCACAGCCTATGTCGTCACTCCCACGTGGTGATGCATCATTTTCAATCCCAAAAATACCCATCAAGTATTGTTCTGGAATTAAAACAACGCGATTCTTCCTTGTAAATAAAAATACAACCGCATTGTTTTTGGCGTTGCCACTCGCAACGACATCGGCGAACTCAACAAAGCGAGAAGAAGCGATGACTTACATAGGCACTCTCAGTGTGGGTTTAACGTCGCTGATATTGTCTTATGAAGTCCGAATTCATAATATCACCCCGTGCGTCGAGGAAAAGCTTGCGAACGCTTGTTGACAAACACCGCTGAAGTGAGATCAAACGAAATTTTCGTAGCTGTTGGGGCAGGTAACTTCATTCATCCATCGCATTATACGTCTGTGGCAGCGGGATCCTTTGACGTAATCGCAAGATACTGCAGGAGAAGGCCACTACAACAAAGGTTTTTGCCTATGCGCACTCTGCCTCTTTTCCGCAGTGAATAACCACTACCGCATCACGTCAAACGTGAAATTGCTTCTCAGCGAACGTAGCTTGCAAGCAAAGCACTGAACGGCGCCCTTTTCTTACCTCGGGCCCCTGCCCGCTGAACGGCCCTGGCGAAATACAGTGCGTCGATTCTGGAGCCGTCCTTCGGCCGCTGCCGCTGAAAAGATCCGACGTCGCTCTTGGGGTGACGACATCACGCGCAAGACTTTTGTTCCCGAACCTCATCGCACTACGACGTGTCAATTGATGATAATGATAATGATAGCCTCTATGTATGGCTCACACCCACTTGGCGCCGTTGTCTGAGAAACGACTAATTTATTAGTAAAATGATCACATAATGATTATCTGAATAATTATTTAGCGAATACCTAAAATATGCTCATTTAGATACTTCATATCAAAGTCGATTTGATTCATTTCAGGGTACTACCGCAGATATTATGGTGACAATGACGTAATGGGGGGCACTCAAGCATAGAATACTTGAAATAGCAACATCCAATTCAATTCGAAGAAACAGCGGTCAGAGAATGTTTCTACTTAGCAAACTGAAATCCGTGCATGATAAGAAGTAATGGTCCATTCTTTCGTCCTTAAAACGAATCCATGGGGGCGTCTGTCGTGAGCAGGCATTTGGCGAGTGGCAACACCACGGACCTGAGCTAAAGGGAGAGGGAAGTATTAACGACCCCTCCCACGCTTAGCCGTGCGTGACTTAGCCGTGTCCGGGGATCCGGGGGGTTGAGCCAACATCCGGTGACTTGACTTTTAGGGCCTCCCGGCAAGAGGCAACGAACCCCTATAGCCCCGGCTTCACTTGGACAGCCCCCTGGACTGACCCACTCAGGGGAAATCGGCAGTCGCCTTTTCCTGTCTCCTTCTCTCCCTACATCTTTGTCTTTCTCCCTCTCTCGTCTTTTCCTGTCTTCTGTTCTTTCCATTCCATTTTTGACATTCTTGGCAGTAAGGGTTGACCCTGTGTAGTTGCTCATCCTAGGGATGTTATAATTGTTTATAGATGCGATGCACGGCCGGTGACTCAAAGTATTCAACATTGTAGCGTTCTCTTGTTGGGTTCGGGGTGGGTGGCCGCCAACACCGCCGAAGCCTTCTTCGGGTGGCGCCCCGAAGAAGGCTTCTTTTTTTGCACAGTGAAAAAAGACCTGCTTCAAGTACCACGTAATTCACCGTAAAATGAACAGAAAACAGTCCGATAAATATCACAATTCATTGTCTCAAAAACTCTCACAGAAGACCCAGTACGGCAAGCTTAAAAAACTCGTAGCATTTGGTTGGTAACATGCCAGTAGTAGTGGGCCCACGTAGGTCGATGACCACAGTGCGTGGTGTCATCTCTGACAGTAACCTCCTCGAGCTATCTGAAAGTGTGCTCGAAGGATGGCAGGAACAAACTGCAGTGAAAAGTACAAGGAATAACAGATCCCAACAAAGCACACCATAATTACTTTCTGAAGAAGCAACCTTCCTGACTCCATTAAAGCCGATTACTGCGAGCTTCTTGTCAGACCTTATGTACGTAATCTTCTCTGATGTTTCGAGTGCAAGAGCTTTTGACACTTGGACACAGATCGCTAACGTGCAAAGGGGCGTGCTAGATGCGCAAAGCGTGCATCTTGTGAACATGCATCCCACACCTCCACTTCAGAAGCCCGTTGCCGTAAGTGTGAAGATCATCCTGCATACTCCCGATCATGCTCTTCTACATAGAAAAAAGAGAAACAAATCTTAGTATACTTAAAGCTAAATTATTCTGTCATTCAAAGAAGCACGTCCACGGTTTTCCGTTCAAAACCAGCCTGATACTTCGCAGACGTGGCGCGCCTTGGCAAGTGTTTCGTCGCTTGCGAAATTTACACAGTGTGTGACCGTGGACGCCCCAGCAGTGCCCCGACTGGAGCAGCCTCTAGTGTTCCACCTCCTGCTAAAAAGGGCCAGCATACTTCCGAGTCTGCGGAATCCCGGCCACTGCAACCTCAGGGAGGGCTCAAATTTTTTGTGAATGTACCTGCCCGACAGGCGTCATCCGCCACCTCACAAGTGGTGATGGATACAAGCCACTCTCCTCTGGCGCCTCAGACGCCGAAGAAAAGGCTGCAGCTCTTTGGAGCGCAACAAAAAATTACAGGGCCTCCATAAGAACATGTAATTTAAGATGACACTTTTTGTACACACAGCTCCAAACCACAACAAAATGGACACATAAGTACTACAGTGGAACGCCAGAGGACTACTGAAAGCTTTCAACGATATTCAAGAACATTTACACAAACATAGCTCATAAGTGCTGTGTGTACGAGAAACACAGTTGACACCAAAACGCACGCACTTTCTACGTCCTTACGTTATTTTTCGAAATATAAGGAACAGTGCTGTTGTTTCATCCAATGGTGTTGTCATTATAGTTAATCAATTAAGGAATGGTTTGTACACATTTACCACTACAGACGTCTCTTGAGGCTGTGGCCATGCACGCTGTCGTCTTGAACAAACTGGCCACAATTTGCTTTATTTACGTACCTCCGCACCATCAACTCAATAAACAAGAACTCCAGTCGTTATTCGATGGACTCCCCAAACTGTATTTTCTCCTTGGAGACTTCATTGTTCATAGTAGTGTATAGGGTGACTCCCGCTGCGATGCGCGAGGTCGTGCGACTGAACATTTCCTTTTGTCTTTTTGAGCAATTGTTTGCTCTTCTGAAGCGTGTCCCCTGAGTTAGAAAAAGCCAATGTATTATAGCCTATAGCAATACCTTTTCTCGTATATAGACCTGAGCATTCGTTCTCCATTACTTCAACCCCTACTCAACTCGAAAGTTGACCATGATCCCTAGGAAAGTGACCACTTTTGGTTCTCGCATAGATGCAACAGAACAGTACTTTTCTGCTTGTCTGAATGATGCGGCAACTGAGTGAATCCCGCAAACATCTGGACAACACGGGAAGTGACGCGTTCCCTGGTGGGACAGTGATTGTCGAAATACATGCCAAAAGCAAAACAAAGCATGGAGGCTGCTTCGATACTCACCGACCACCGAGAATCTTATCGATTCTAAAAACACCAAGTCTCAAGGCAGGAGAATGCGTCGACAGGCAAGAGGAGAAAGCTCGCACAATTTTTTTATCTAGCATCATCTCACAAACTCAGTAGGCAAGTCTGGAGGGTTGCAGGACGAGAAGCACATCCACATCCAAACGCACTAGGTAAAGGTTTCGAAGACCAAGCGAACTCCCTCGGCGCACACTTCGATCAGGCCTCCAGCTCATCTCATTACACTGCAGCATTCCCGCGATGCAAAACAAGTATAGTAAAAAGGAAACCCACAAACGATGGGCATACAATGAATGAACCTTTTGTCTTACCTTCGCTACAAGCACAGCAAAGCTGCCGTAACAAAACCACCCCAGGATGCGACCGTAAAGTATACGAAACTCTCAAACAACTGCCCCCTTAAACTCAAAACACGACCCTTTCCTTGTACAATGCGGTTTGTTTTTCGGGTGAGATCCCTTCCACCTGAAAAGCAGCCATCGTTATTCCGATTTTCACAAAGGGCAGGGTCCATCCCCACTGTCAAGTTACAGACTGACGGCCCTAACTAGCTGTCTTTGCAAGGTTTTCGAAAAGATGATAAACAGACGACTGATGCACTTCCTTGAGACGAACAGTCTACTTGACCAATAACAGTGCAGATTTCGAGAGGTTAAATCCAGTACTCACCGCCTTGTCTGTACCGCGCACAAACTTGAATGCTCTCATGCATAAATATATATTTTTTTGTGTTCGTTGATGTGCAGAAGGCCTACGACACCATATGGCGCTTTGTCATACTCCTAGACCTGTCACAATTATATGTGTATGTGGCAGAATGTTCGCAATATTCGAAAGCTACCGGTTGAATCGGCCATTCCGTGTTCGAGTAGGCGCTGTTTTGTCCCACATATTTGTCCAAGAAACCGGAGTGCCGATAGAAGGTATATTGCGCCGTACATTTTTTGTAGTCAAAATGAACTCCTTGCGCGTCTTCATTCCACACAATATGTTTTACTGCACATATGTTGATGATGTACAGGTTGGTTTTAAATCGTGTAACTTGTCTATGAGTGAACGCCAGGTCCCATTAGCTTTGAACAAAATTTCGAAATGGGCACGATCAAAATAGATTTAAACTGGGCGCACAAAATAGCACTCGCGTACTATTCTCCGCAAAGGGTAGGCTTCACCCAGATCCTGACACTGACCTTAATGACCAACATCTCTTTGTAAACACTCAGCATAAGTTTCTGGGCCTCATATATACTATACACTACACTAACCTTCATACTCCACATCGAGCATATTAAGAACAAGTATTTTAAAACCATGAATACCCTTACAATGTCTTAAAGAACTTAAGGTAGTGCCAGAAAGTGTCTTCTCAATCTTTACAAAAACCTCATTCGCAGTCGCCTAGGCTATGGGTCAGTGACCTATCAGTCTGCAACGCTAAGCGTCTTAAAGACGCTTGACCTTGTTTACCGCCTAGGCGTTCGCCTTTCTACGAGTTCTTTTCGCAATAGCACCGTAGAAATTCTGAGTGTAGCATCGAATAAGTGGTCACTGCATTTCTAGAGATCCTAGCTGTTCTTTGCACACTTCCTCTGGGTAAACGCGAACGATGAACACCCCCGTACACTTCACTGTTGACGATTTGTTCAGCTTGGTACTCTTTTATAATCGCCCTGCTATCAGACAGCCCTAGTTCGTGGGCGGGGCCTAGCTGAAGAAAAGCGTGTGCCGCTTCTTGAGCACCGTTTGGCTCCTCCCGCTACAAAAGTTCCGCCACGACAGTGGAAGCTCATTGATTGTGATATATCACTTGTAGAAGTTACTAAGCAAGCACCAATTTCACAGAATCAAACCCACTTCCTCGAACTTCGGCATTATTACTCATATCCAGAATTTTTTACTGGGGTGCAGTGCAGGATGGCCCGAGCTTCTCGGGCGGCCGAGTTTGCTCCGAGCTCTCTTGCTGGGGCCGTGGCGTGAAGAGAGCGCGGTGCGCGTGATAGCAGCGTTGATTAAAATGGCTGCACGAACGCTCGTGGCGTTGGAAACGCGTGTGGGACATTTGCAGCGGGACTGCGTGCGAGCACGTCAGTGCCGCCACTCACTCAACATTTCAGCAGTGCAGCCACATAAGCAAGATTGTCGTGCTGTCTTTTTGCCAACTCAACACGCGCCTCCCAGAGGCGCGTTCGTGGGCGTATGTCTTCTTTCGCACAGCTTCTTTCGTTCCAACTGCAGCATGAAAATGTCCGTTCGTCTACCCGTTCAACACTCCAAGTACCACCATCTCGCATCTTTTAATCATATATTCCTCGTACAGAAACACCGCCTTCCAGCGGACATTCCAAGGACTAAATGAGATGTTGCACACGCACACTTTCTTACGGCTTGCGCTTCGTGTCTACTTCCCACCTTCAACCACCTCGAGCTCATGGTATATACTAGTTCACTGTATTCATGGCACTGTGGCCGAACGCTCGCTAAACATTTCTAAAACCAAGGAGGTTACGCCCAGCGAGTATAACGTAGCAACCCTTTCTTCTCAGATATTGCTCAATGTACATGCCAATGGCTGCTAAGGGGGAATGAGAGACAGGAGAATTCGGCTTCTTGTTAATGCGCACGCTGCGAATTTTTTATTGTTCAACAATGCAAAGAAGAAATCTCCCACTGGCACCACCTTGGAGGTCAAAATGTAAGACTGGGTACACTCTACGACTACTACTACGACTACTAGGGACGAACGGGTGCTGCTATTAGAAGCTTCGCCCCTAAAAATAAATGCCGTCGCTAGGTCAAATTCTGCCAGCGGTTTTTTTATCATATGCACACGTGGCGGCTGCTTTTTCGTCGGTGTTTTTCTTTGCTTTTTTTATATCGGTATCACTCTGCTATCTCTTAGCGTCCGTCACCGATAGCCTGTTCAAGCGACCTTCCTTCATGAACAGTATTTCATAATTCCTTGAACCTCTATTTGACGACACTAGAACGCTGCGCGTTACGTGGCTGCGATGTGATAATGTTTCAATTTCACGAACTTTAAAAGGAGACTGGTGAAAATTCAGCAGAGGAGTTCTCTTACCACGCGCAGAATGAAAATTTTAATATTTCTGTTTAGACGCTACGAATTTCCGATTGAAGATTTTTTCTAAAGTCACTATCACAATGTTCATTAGGCAGTATTTGTGAACTGCCAAGCTTGACTGACTGGAAAAAAAATATTCTGACATGCTCTATATCAGTGGCGCAGAAGCATACTGAACTAATTGGAGACGTGTGTATGGATATTTTTTTTTCATTACTTGTCGGTTTTAGCTAAAACAACCTGTTGAGGTTGGAAGATGTAAACTATAGTAGTGCGCCACAATCAGACTCTATGCGCATCGAAAACGAGTTATAGGCGCGTGGTGGACAGAACATTGCAATGCGATCGAATCCCATTTGCACCAACAAATATATCCCATTAGACAAAAAACCGGCTGCTGTCCAATAAGATACTGCAAAACATACCACTTATCAGATTAATTGAATCCGTGCAAAGCGTATACATAGCAAAGGATTGCACTCTGCAAAGAAAATCAGACAATAACTGCAACAAAATAATAACACTTTTGTGACAGAATGATTGCCCACACAAACACAGATTGTCTGTTGCAGCACGGAAGTTCGCATGCACTGTATGCTATTGTCAATTTCTAGGAAGCGTTGCTATAATATGCTAGCACGCTAGACAATTTACCAGCGTTTTCATTTAGGCTCCTAGAAGCCCCTTTCAACTTGTGAATTACAAGTTACTCATGCAGTTCGTGCTTATATTGTGAAGTGAATCCCACTTGCGATACCGTCGGCCCAAAATAGTTCTAAGGTATTCCTGGTGGTGGGAACGCGTCTATGTATCGGCTAATGAAGTATAGAGAGCACACATGCGCGTCGTGATTGAATCGCCACCAAAACGCATTGTTGGTTTTTGTAAATCATCTGTACATCAATGATAAAACTTTCCAGTGTAATCTCTGGTGCTCACGTAAGTTTGAGAACAAGATTTACTACTCGTGTCCTGCGTGTAATCTTATCCAGAACAATTTAAAACAATTGCGAAAGTAGCCAAACATTCTGGTGCAGCCTGCGCCGAGTGGTGCTTATCTCGTTTTCTGGTCTCCTCTTCAGGAGGGGCACTGAAGTATACGCGACAGAGCCACTTTTATTTTTGCTATTGGTCGTTGCTTGTCATCACTTGTGTTTATTTTTTTTTCATGTGGAGTCGCTCCACCTTTTGATGATGATGATGATGATGATGAAAATCTTTATATATGACTCACGCCCACTCTTCAGGACAGGCCAAAAACGAATTATTTAAAAAAGTGAATGTAGGAACAGCGCTACCTAGAAGTAGTTACGAAGTAACTACTTTTAGGTTGCGCTGTTCCTACATTAAGTTATGTCCTACCAACTTGCCCAAGTTTCCACGCTTCATAAAAAAAAGTGTTCACATTGGAATTGTATGACTAATAATTTATATAATAGTTGAACTAAATAATGACGTTAACTTAGACAGTTCAGGTCAACAGCGTTGTGATTTATTAAAAAAATTCAACGTAGAATGGAGGTTTCAGTGACAATGACGTTGAGAGGTTCCCAAGGGTCGAATATATGAACTGATGAAATCGAATCCAATTCGTTTTATACACTGTTTTGCAAATGTTCCCCCCTCAGTGAATTCAAGCGAATGCATGATCAAAAATAATTTTCAGTTGTGTCATCCTTGTTAGAAAACTAGCAAACAGGGAAATGAGCCAGACCATCTCTGTGCCTATGCACTATAGTTCAATTTTGGAACGCTAGAGCGTAATTTTATAATAAAAATTGCTATACTACTTATCGTGTTGAGCAGAAATTGCTGTGCCAAATAATCAAAAAGGGGTCGATACTCGTTTAGGTGAGTGATAAATAACTGATAAAGTGATTGCTCTCTTTCTGAGTCTGTCACGAATCGTGAGGGCTGTTGTTAGAATAATTGAGAATATCGGAACACTGGGAGTGCCTTTCACCGGAGCGTCCGCTGTTTCGTCATTTTCGTTCATTTTTGTCCCTTTGTGGCCCGACACCCAGAATAATCTGATTCGAGCTGCGTGGGTAGGGAACAGAAAATGAAAAGTCCGTGATATAATTGAGAATAATATAATAACTATATCTAGGGTTTTATACGTCCCAAAGCCACGTTATAATTGAGAACCGCTATTTTTTATCGAGTGCCGAACAGACAGATAAGGTATCTGTAACTATGGCCACATTTGAGGTCGATGGGCTGAGCTTTCGTTATGCCATTCCGCCAAAACAAACTCATAAGAAATCGAGAAGTCTTGTTGAAAATTAACAATTGAAGGTCTCGGAAGAAATACCAATGCCAGATTTTTGTCAGAGTGTCAGGTATCTGTACCTATGATACTTTTTTTACATTTATCCGCTTGAATGGCTCTGCAAAAGCTAGTGTAATAAATGGTAAAACAAAATTTTTGCATGATTTGGGTATACATCCTGAAAATTGTTCTTAAAGTTCTGTCTTACAATACCAATGCAAAGAACTTAATTCAGTCAGTTTAATATCTAATGGTCCTACAAGTGCTTCTACTAAGCCACCACGCTGTATGAAACCGAAGTCATTAAGAGAGAAAAAAACAACTCACATTGATGTATGCATAAAATAATTTTTATTTTTATAAAATTTCCAGAAATCTTTAGGAAAGATTGCACAGTTAGTATCCTAAATCTGCACAAAAGAAAGGACAACTTCACTTCTAAGCAGAGGACATTATTGGTTGTGAGTTTCGCTAATCCGAGGAATAAATTTGGGCCTCCCTCTTCAAGAGTACTAGAGTTCACCATTTATAAGCCAATGCACCAGAACATAAAACACATCTGAATTCTAATACAGGGCTAAACCACTGCTGTCCTCAAAAGCTGCATTTATGTACATTTTGTAAAACATAATTAATGATTCTCGCCGTATACCTGATCGACTGCTGCACAGCCTTCGTGAGACTTTCAGTGCCTGCGCTTCTTTCTGGTCGTATGCCAAAGGAGGTGGTTATCATAAGATATTCCCAGATATTTTACCGAGTTTAACTGTGATATGATCCATCCGCAGGATGCAAGTTATTCTAGATAATAGTGACTGGGTTATCTAAAAATAAAAGTATCCTTGCGCTCTTTGAATCATTAGGACATAAGTGAATATTCTGCAACCGATTATTATTTGCTCACTTATACGTTTGTAAGCGAATATATAGCGATTGTATATCACTGTCTGAAGCAAAAGATGCTATATTATCTGCATATACACGTGTGTATATTTCATCATGACTGGGAATTGTGCTTAGAAATATATTTAAAAGAAGAAGCGAGCTGACTGCTCCCTCAAGAACTCCTCGTAATCTGTAATGCATATTTGAATAATGACGCTTTAGTAAACAATAAAACTTCATCCTCAGCTAAAGACTCCCTAAACTACCTTACCATATGATTAGAGGTATCATAAAATTTTAATTGATCCAATAATATTTAATGTTTTACTCGGTCGTGAGCTTTTCACTGAGGAGATCGTTGTTGCTTTTTGTTTCTTTTTTGACTCGCGCGGGTAGAGACTACAGTGTGCGGAGCATGCGGACCCGACAGCGTCGACAGGCTTACACGGGCACGCCTGATCGCAGGTTTGATGACGTAGGCCCATAGGCCCGTCGGCTGAGGTGCTGTTGCATGGTTACTTTCAATCGCTGAGTGGCTAACCTCTGAACCTAACTCGATCCGTGCCGGACTTGACTGCGGGTGAAAATGTCCATGCGACACCGAGATCATAGTGTCGTGTGTAGGCAAGCCTACCTGCGTGCGTAAGCCACAGCCGCTTCGGCGGCGCCAAGCTGGAGGTGGCAGCGTCCTATCGACAAGACATAAATGAAAATAAAAAAATACATATCTTCCACTTTGTTTTCGTACTTTGATTTCTAGCGTTTTCAAAGTTATCCAATTTTACTTTAGCGTAACGCAAGGAACAAGCGAGCATCACTTAGGTAGCGCACAAATAAAAAAATTGTTATTATACAACCGCAATGTCCTGTTCGTACCCAAGCATAATGCTTGACACTGAGTGAACACGAAATCCTGAAAGCAGCATGCTTCTCTAATATTCTCACCGATACGGCAGCGCGGAAACTAAAAACAAATACGCTTCCTTTGATACACCAAGGGTGCGTCTATGATAGCCAGACATTTCGGGCGGAATGCTGCGAGCTGTCTGGCACGGTATGTCTAGAAAAACTGTCAATTCTTTGCCATCCGTCACCGCCGAGATAACGCCTACACACCACACTCTTTTATCTACGCACTGAGGTGAAGGGACAGCCACAGTGTGCGTGCACTGTTTTTATTCTATTTTATTCATTGCCACGTCACTGCATACGTCTGGCGGGACTCTTCAGCTCTTTAAGGCTGATACGCCACGTTGTGTCGTTCACGCGAACTAAAGTGCTGGTGTCCAGAGAAGCTGGATATGTTCATTTTTATCCCTCTGTCGCCAGGCACACATCTTATTAAAGTTACGTGGGTAGGACCCAGAGAAGGAAATTTACTGACAGTTGAGAATTACACTATTTGTAGCGGGTGCAGAACACAGAGATAGAGCGTCTTTGACTATGGCACACACTATTGGAGGTGATCGGCCGAGTACAATACGTATTCATACCATATTATCCGTGTCGTGTCATTCGTAGATATACTGGTTAATTAATTACTGATTCGAGTTGCTTACTTATATTTGTGCCTTTTCATCGCCCTCGCATATTACGCTTTCAGATTATATCCATGAGAATTAGATCATCATCACCCGAAAGATCGGCTGCGCAAACAGGTGTATTCTCTCGTATTTTTTAAAATGTTTTCTATCTACGTCTCTCTTCCGTTTACTTCCGATTTTTTCTGGCGGCGAGGGTCAATCTTGGGTTATTATATTTGGATACAGCGGCAATGTACTGCTGGCGTCTGCAGTTGTATACAAGTGCTTCGCAGTCTCCTAGTTGGGCTCTATGATGGGTGACCGCCATTTCTGCCGAAACAACCAAACAATCATGGGAACACCTTTATTTCCCCGACTACTCGATCGTCTCCGTCACAAAAGGTTGTACCCCGAAGAACTTACTACCAGCATCGATGTACGCAGATGCTCTAGTGCTAATGGTTGACAACAAGGAAGGTCTGCATAGATCGATGGATATCTGTGGTAATGAGGGAGCTAGGTTAGATTTGAGATTCAGTAAGAAAAAGTAGCACTCATAAATTTTAATAATAATACAGGAGCTTAGGATACAGAAGGTCGCACTAGAAATAACGGATAAATACAAATATCTGGGCGTATGGATAAGCAATGGGACCGAGTACTTAAGAGAACACGAAATATATGTAACGGCTAAAAGTAACAGGAATACAGCGGTGATGAAAAATATGGCACTGTAGAATTACAATAGGTATGATGTTGTGAGATGAATTCAGAAAAGGGTTATGGTTCCTGGTCTGATGTTCGGCAATGTGATCTTGTGCATGATATCAGAAGTTCAAGCAAGATGAGAAGTTAAGCAACGTGAATTAGGTAGGCTTGCTTTAGAAACTCAGGGGAATACACTGCCCCGCCGCGGTGCTCTAGTAGCTGAGGTACTCGGCTGCTGACCCGCAGGTCGCGGGTTCAAATCCCGGCTGCGGCGGCTGCATTTCCGATGGAGGCGGAAATGTTGTAGGCCCGTATGCTCAGATTTAGGTGCACGTTAATAAACCCCAGGTGGTCAAAATTTCCGGAGCCCTCCACTACGGCGTCTCTCATAATGATATGGGGGTTTTGGGACGTTAAACCCTACATATCAATCACGGGAATACACCGAAGCAGGGGGTACAAGGTCATATGAGATGGACACATTCGAGGGCAGTGACGCTAGCAGAAAGATGAAATTTGAGAAGCGATTGATAAAAATGGGGTAGCAGCGTTGGACAAGGAAGGTTTCCAGCTTTTCCTACATCATGAATATCGACAAAAATGAAGGAAGCGAACCAGGAAATTGACGGGTAAATAAAACAGCAGGGGGTCAAAACAAAAGAACGATCGGTTATGAAGAAGGTGAAGAAGAAAACGGAGACCGACATGTGGAGAATACGCATGATTAAGAATTCGGCAGTAGAGCTCTATTGAACTTTTAAGCAGGAAATTGCCAAGGAAAGGATCTATGATAAATCTCGGGGTAATTCTCTACTGTTTGAGGCAAGGACGGGAGTATTGCGAACGAAGACTTATCGGGCCAAATACGAAGGGGTAGACACGGTATGCAGTGCGTCTAGAGACGAAGAGGAAAAGGCCGAACACTTGATAATGTTCGGTAAAGGGCTTTACCCCAGATTTCAGCAGGATGACACAGAGTTCTTGAAAGCACTGCGGTTTAGAGACAGGGAGGGCAAAATATATTTTAAGTGCGTAGAAATAACTGGAAGGAGCTTATCTGATTGGTTGCTAAAATCAAGGAACGAGTGAAAATTAAATCCTTCGCTGTAAAGTACCAGTCATTAACTACACTATCAAATAAAAGATAACTATACTTTTTGTTCACTAAGTATTACGAATAGGTGGCGTTAGCTGCTGCCCGATCTAAAGTGTACAACCATATCAATCCATCCATCCATCCATGTTTCAACCGCCCGGCCTATCTTTCTCGAAACTCCGGGGTATTCACAGTGAAACTCTAAACAAACAAGCGAGATCAATTTTCTCCATTTGTTGTCTCAAGACTGCTGACCGAAGTTCTTGGACCAAGTTACAAGATAACTAGGAGGCCAATTTATGACCTTCTGCTCGAACTACTTGAGGGACAACTGTTTGAGAACCTGTAATCTAACAGCAATAGGCAGCATTCCAATATGTGTTTCGCCTCAGCGTTCGAGGAGTACCTCACGAGTCGTTTATGAAGCAGAACTCCTCGGGCTACCCGAACAGGAAGTCCTGGAAGGTCGGCAAGAGCATAATGCCACTTATCTCAAGTGAATCATCACAAGACACGAGGGCAAGGAAACACCCATCAGGCACCTCATATAAGCATTTGCATCCAGTGTACTACCTACAGACATTGAAACGGGCTACATCAAGCCCATACATTCGGAACCCTAGATGATGCTACAAATGTCAGAGATTCGGCCACAGGTCGCAGAGCTGCCGAGGCCAAGAAATTCGCGCTAGATTTGGAGACCAAGGACACACCTCTGATAATTTTACAAACACACCTCTCTCTGACGGCGATCATGCAGAATACCCACGTTCCGGATCAGACTGGAAAAATAAAAAAAAGATTATCACTCTAAAGTGAAAGAAAACATCACATTTAAGGAAGCCCGTAAAACAGGTGTGCACCATCCTACACAACACCCCACGTTGCATGATGCGGTGTGCCGGGGGGCGATCTCGCACCAGACCCCCCCCCCCTCCCCCGCACACACACACACTCCTTCGGCCTGCGCAGAGTGAGCTGTCGGCTGTGGCGCCTGCCCCCCTTAGCAGACTGTCTGCTCCACCACCTTGCGAACAGGTACCAAGGTCTCGTCTCCCAGGCGAGGCCCAAAACTCCAACCAACGGCTCGGGTGTGCGAGCCTCCAGTCACTCCCAGGAGGCAATAGCCACCACGGTACCCCTGGGGCGGAAAGGTCGGCGTAGCTCCTTGGAGCGCGCCAAGGAAAACAAAAAGCAGATTACAAGGCCTGATGGCAGCTCCGTTACTTGCGTTCCGACATCCTATTTGAACATTCACTTGCTTTTCGTACACAGAGCACTAATTTACTTTCATCATTAGCATACAAATTATGCACTAGAATGTTAGGGACCTTCTCAGGAACTTTGACGATGTCCAAGAATCTAACGCAAACATTCACCAAAAGTGTTGTGTGTACAAGGAGCACACTTAAAATTCAAACGCAATATCTATCTTCGTAGTAACAATATTTTTCGAAAGGACCGCGGTGATGTCATGACATACTCTGGAGGTGTAGCCATTAAAGTTAACGAAGAGATTGCATGCACCCACTTACCGCTTCGGTCGTCCCTTGAAGCAGTGACTATTCGAGCAGTACTGTTTAGTACTCGTCACCAATTGCACTATATACATACCTCCACATTTTCAACTGCAAAAACATGAATTCCAGTCCTTGATAAAAGAACTTCCAGAACCCTATCTTGTCCTAGGGGACTTTAATGCGCATAGTATGGTCTATGAGGTGGTTCTCGCTGCGACGCACGAGGACGCCTAATTGAGCAATTCATTTTGTCTTCCGAAGCGTGCACGTATGCCTCCTGAATCGAAAAGAATCTACATATTACAGCCTCGCAAGCAATACCTACTGCTCCATAGGCCTAAGTAATGTATCTCCATCACTTCTACACCTACTCAAATGGAAAACCATACACAATCCTCTTAGAAGAGTCTTTTTCCTCTAGTTTTGAGTACACCAACATCCTTCACAGATTCCCAAATGCTCACTGAAAAAGGCGATTGGCAACTGTTTCGAAAACATACTCTCCCAACATGGACTGACATGTGTGCTTTAAGCATGGAGGCTGCGGTGGACTTCTTCACAATTTTTTTTCATTAACGCTGTAACCAAATGTATTCCACAAACTAGTGGAATGTCTGGCAAACGACGTGTCCTTGGGTGAAATAATGAGTGTCAAAATGCGCTAAAAAACAAGACAAAGCATGGAGGCTACTTCGAGAATCACCGAAGAATTTCACAAACTTTATTCACATAAAGCCCTAGAGAAGAGGATGTGCGCACATACGCGAAAGAGACTTGGCAAAATTTTTTATAAGGCATTACAACATATACAAAAGAGGGCAAAGTCTGCAACAGAGTGGGAAAGGTAGAAAGAAAACAAGTATACTCACTACTTCTAGTGAACACACAAAACAACAGCTTGGAAGACCAGAAAAACCACCTAGGAGCACACTTCGAGCAAGTTTACAGCTCGTGGCACTACTCTCCAGAATTCTGACGGTACAAGACAACAGTGGAGAAGCAGAAATGAGATATCAAATGTACAAAATACGAGGCATACAAACAACCTTTTCTCTTAGCTGAGCTACAGACATCTCTAAACTGCTGCAGCGATTCTGCCCCAGGATCCAACCGTGTGGTCTACGAAATGCTGAAAAACCTACCTCTCTAAATTCAAAAAAAAAACCTTAGTGCCCTCTACAATTTCATCTGGTTTCCGGTGACATCCCGTCCTCAGTCATGAGTTACAGGCCCATCGACTGACAAGTTGCCTGTGTAAGCTTTAAGGAAAGATGATTAACCACCGACTACTACAATTTCAGGAAACAAACAACCTACTAAACCCATACCAATGTGGATTTCGTGATGTGTGAGGGTAGATCCACCGCTGACTAGCAGTTACGCATTGAGGCGAAAATCCGCAGTGCTTTTCTTTATTAAACATTTTTTTTCTTCCAGTATTCGATCGTAGGTATGGAAAAGGCGTACGACACCATCTGGCGCTACGGCATACTGCGAGACCTCTCACACAGGTGTCCGGGGTAACATGCTGACCATAATCGAAAGTTATTTGTCCAAACGCACTTTTCATGCCCGGGTGGGTATTGTGAATACTTGCCCAGGAGAATGAAGGCGCAAGGGGGCGCCTTGAGTTGCACGCTCTTTATTGTAAAAACCTTGCATTCCTATTTTGAGCACAATACATTTTAAAACACATATTTCGACGACATGCACATCGGTTTTGAATCCTGCAATATATCTCAATGTGTGAGCGGCAACGTCAACTTGCTTTGAATAAGATGGGAAGGCGAGAAGGGGTTCACCCGTAAGACGTGAAGTTTAGTGAAGCCGAAACTCGGGCAGTCTTAAGCAACCTCAACACCAAGTCTGCTCCCGGCCCAGATCGGGTGACCAACAGTACCCTACGCAACCTGGACGATGAGTCAATTATGCGACTGACTGAATACGCTAACGACTGCTGGTGAAAGTGCTCCCTCGTCGATGTGTGGAAACGGACCCACGTGGTCATGATTTTCAAACCGGGCAAGCAGGTGACAATCGATAACCTCAGGCCGATCTCGCTCACGTCCTGCGTGGGCAAAGTCATGGTACACGCTGTCCTAACTCGCGTTACTGATTACTTCGAAGACGCTGACGTCTTCCCCCCCCCCCCCCCGATGGTCAGATTCCGCCGCGACCTCTCCGCGCAGGGCGTGATGCTGCAGCTGGAACATCACATGGTAAACAGTGCTTCCAGTTCCACCAAGGCAATTCTCGGCCTTGATCTGAAAAAACATTTTGGCAGCGTCTAGCATGCGGTGATTCCCAACCATGTCAGATCGCTGAGATTAAGCAAAAGATATTATAACAATATACGTGACTTTCTCAAGGGTAGGCGTGCGAGAGTCCTTGTCGGCAACGCGGAATCACCGGAATTAGAAACGGGTCCTACGGGTAGGCCGCATGGCTCCGTCATGTTGCCCATGTTGTTTAATCTCGTCCTCCTTGTGCTACCCGAGAAACTAGCCACAATAGAGGGTCGGCATCACAGCCTTTACGCGGACGACATCACCGTCTGGGTCCCCGCAGGAGGATGTGATGACCACGTGGGCGAACACTGCAGGTGGGCGTGGACGCGGTGCAGGAATTCTCGAGAGGTACGGGCCTCGAATGTTTGGCGGCTAAGCCCGAGCTATTGCTATACAGAACCTCGAGAAGGGGCCGCAAAACAGCCCTTTCCGTTAAAGGGAAATCAGAATGCAGTGCAATAATGGCGGACGGCGTTCCCATACCGAACGTACCAAGGCCAGTGGTCGCAACGGTGAGTTAGTTCAAAGACATGAATGTTCGGTAGACCACACGATTCGACTTTTACGCCGCATAACAAACAGGCGCAGCGGTATGAAAGCTGTGCGGTCTGCCTAGTACAGGCGTGCGCGATCAGTCGCATAATGTTCGTCGCCCCTTATCTAAAATGGCTGGTGTCCAAACGGAACAAGGTCAATCGCATGATTCGCAAGGCGTTCAAGAGGGTGGTTGGCATATCTGTCAACTCGAGCACCGACATGTTCTTCGAGCTGGGCCTGCACAACACCCTGGACGAACTTATCAACGCACACAACATTTCACAATACGAGCGATTGTCCAAGTCCAAGACGGGAAGGCTCATCCTGGCACAATATACCACACGCAATGCGGAGAGAAGACGATGGTTCCTATCACGGTCCGCAGACAACACACGACACAAGCAAATCCCCTCGGTTACCCAACAGAACACCAGAGAAAGTATAGTACAACATATACCTAGCTACGTGTCTATCGGAATTTCGTTCCCTCTACACCAAGAGGCACATTTGGGACACAAGACTCTTAAAGTGAGAACTCAAAATTTCGCTCGTACAACAACGTAATGAAATAGAATTCAACGTAAAGTTGGCCCCTTGAGATCATCACTCTGGACGAGAGCGCTCAGCAAAGGCCGTGATGAGGACAAAATTTTGCCCCAACTCGCCAGCGAAGGACCGATAGGTGGAGAAGGTACTAGCTAAAACGCACGGCTCAATGCGTCTGCATTAGCGTTTAGCTTTCCCTTTTTTGTAGCAACGTCAAAGTTGTGCTTTTGGGTATCATGCTCCACCTTAGTAACTGGCCACTTTTAGACGACATGTTATTTAACCAGGTTAAAGGACAGTGGTCCGTTTCGACCACAAACCTCGAAATGGAGACATAACAGGCTAGCTTGTGAACGGCCCACACGAGGCAAGCGCATTCCTTTCAGAGGTACTGTATTCCTCTTCCCTGCAGCTGAGTTTTTTACCTAAATACAAAACTGGCCTTTCGTTACCAGCACTGTCTTCCTGGCATAATATAGATCCCATGCCGTGATCACTCGCGTCGCATTGAATGGCAAACCTCTTAGAGAAATAGGGTGCCATGAGAACGGGTTTTTCGCTTAGGGCCTGTTTCAGCTTGCAAAACGCATTCTCCTTTTCTGAGTCCCATACTACCTTAACCGGCTCGGACCTTCGAAGTGCGTCAGTTAGAAGGCTGGAAATGCTAGAGTAGTTTTGCACATATTGCTGATAGTATCCAGCTAGGCCCAAGAACGCCCTTATCTCAGATTTTGTGGTTGGTCGTAGATAGTTCACGATAGTGGCTACCTTAATTTCTGAAGGTGTACGCCGGCCACACCCCACAGCGTGTCCCAGTCAAGACACCTCGCCGCACCCTAGGTGAAATTTATTAGGTTTCACGTTAAGACCAGCTTCTTTCAGTCTGTTCAGCACGACACGTAAATGCTCGACATGTTCTTCCAAGTTGTTTGAGAATATGGCGACATCGTCAAGGTACGGTAGAGTGAACTCAGAGAGGCGTTTAAGAACGTGGTCCATTAAGCCTGAAAAACAAAAGGGTGCATCTTTGAATCCAAAGCTCAGCTTAAGTATACGATACGTTCCGAATGGAGAAATGAATGCGGCATAGAGCTCGCACGATCCTTAAGGAGTTTTTTGCCAATACCCTCGCACGAGGTCTAACGTAGAAATATAGCTAGACTGTGACACAGTTTCTATCCTCTCCTCTAGATTTGGTGTCGGGTAAGTTTGGTCTCGAGTTATGACCTTAAGACGCCGATAATCGATGCAAGGCCTTGGATCTTTTCCCGGCACTTGAACCAATATTAGAGGGGATGTATAGTCACTCTCGCCCGGTACTATGACTCCCAACTCCAGCATTTTATCTATCTCCTCTCTCGTGATCTGCTTTTGCACAGGGGAACATCGATACGACTTGCTACGGATAGGCTCCTCACAAGTTAGCTCGATATCGTGTTCAATCACCGTCATGTTTCCGGGACGGTTCAAAAACACGTCTTTAAACTCGGAAACAATCCTCCTCAGGTCCTCCTTCAGGACTTCACTTAACCTGGGCTCTAGATTCAACTGCTCCAACATTACTTGCAAGCCCCTTTCGATTACATCACTAGAGGTCAAAATTTCTGCTCCCTCTACCTTTGAAGCATTCAAAAGCAGATTTACGACCGCTTGACGTTGAACGTACGGCTAAATCAAGTTACTGTGGTAAATTTTGTTCGGCTGCCTTCCTAATTTTACTTCATAATGGGTATCAGAAAGCTTCGATATTACTTTGGCGGGCCATTCCCAATGAACTTCAAGCTTGTTCCTTTTGGACGGCCGCAGCAGCATTACTTGACTACCCACTTCAAAGGTGCGCTTCTTCACCGATTTGTCGTAGTACTCCTTCGAGAACACTGTGCAGCCTTCATGTGGCTTTCCACAAGATCTTTCGTTTATCCAAGCATCTGAAGGAGGTCTAGAACATACGCAACTACAATCGGGTCCTCATCGAATCCATCCCAGGACTCGCGTAGCATTCGCAATGGTGTTCTCAAGCTCCTGCCATACACAAGCTCTGCAGGGCTAAAACCAGTGCTCTCATGAGGAGCTGATCTCAAAGCGAACATAGCGGGAAGAATACAGGCTTCCCAGTCGCATTTTTGCTCGTAGCAAAGAGCTCTCAGTATCCATTTCAGAACGGAATGCATATGCTCTACCGAATTAGATTGCGGGTGATGGATCAAGCTGTGCACTACTTTTATTCCGCATTCCTTCAAAAATGTAGAGGTAAGGCAGCTGGGGAAGACACTACCATTGTCGCATTGGATTTGAGAAAGAAATCCGACGCGTCATAGATAGCAGTGCATCCACGACGTGGGGGGGAATTGAGCTCCTTGAGTGATATCGCTTCCGGAAATTTTGTAGCTACACAGAGGGCCGTCAGGATGTACCGACAACCTTGCCTTGACTCTGGCAATTGCCCGACGATATCAATTACTAGGCGCCGAAAAGGTTCTGTGATGATTGGCACAAGCTTCATGGGTGCCTCCCACTTGTCCGTGGATTTCCCCGCTCTCTGACAAGTGTCGCATGAGCGTACAAAGTTTTCGATATCCTTCCAGCATTTCGGCCAATAAAACTCAAGGGAAACTCTAACCTTCGTCTTCTTTATGCCGAGATGCCCTGCCCACGCATTTTCATGCGCCAGTTCCAATAGTTGGCGGCGATACTTTTGTGGCACCAAGAGCTGCTCATACTTGCGACTTTGCGCATTTGTGTAGCTGCGATACAGGAGCCCTGTCTTCTCAAAAAAGAAAACATTGTTTTTCTTTTTCCCAAGTTTACGCTTTTCATTAGCGCTTTAATTTAGAGGTCCTCACGCTGCTGTCGCATGAGCGTTTCTCGATCAATCCTCGACACTCACTCCGACTTTCCGCTACAGGCGAGAGCATTGCACCCCTCTCGCTCTGACTCAATGGCACCATGTCGCCTCCTCCACCGACAGAGACCGCGCCAGTCGTTTTGGCAACGGGCCGCTCGAGTGACTGCTCAAATGACTGACCCGGAGCATTTGCCGTCTGAGCTTCCTTCGACTCGCCGCCAAGGTCACGCAGATCAGTAGCTTTTGTAGGCTGTGTTTGACCACATTGAACAAGATCAAGTTTCTGCGAAAGCTTCCGCGCTTGCGATCGCGTGAGGGCAGTGTACGCTGAGAAGAACGATTTACCCTGCTCTTTAAGAAGCTGCTCTGAGTTATTAGGAAAAAAAGATAAGAAAAATGATTAGACACATTTGATCAGACACAGCCGCTTCGGTGCGAAGCTTACCAAACGGGCCTTCAATGACAACCGTAGCGATTAGTAAGCGAGCACTCTGCTCCTCGGCGACTTGCCTGATCCACGCGCATTCTCCTGTAAAGTCATCCGGAGACACCAACGAAGGATGGACAACGTCCATGGTTGCCGCTGAGTCTCGAAGTGCTCGACACGTTTTCCCATTCACACTAATTTCTTGGAGATACGGCTCTAACAACCGCATGTTCTTTTTCGATTCTCGGATTGTTACGAAGCAAACTTTTGTTTACAGTTTATCGCGATGTTCCCTTCCTTTTTGCAGTTGTAGCAGACTAACGGCTTCCGAGATTCAAACGCCCGTGTGGTATCAGTGCGCTGATTAGGAACCTCACTCAATTTCTCCGCTTCCGTTTGCCCTTGCCCGACAGTGTCCTTCGTAAGAGACTGGTCCTTCCTGAAATTACGGTGGGGAGCGGGTTTCCATTGATAAGGTTTCTTTGAAAACCCTCTTTCCTTTCATCCTTTTCAACGTGCACTGCCCTGCTATGCAACTTTCGGCGAGTATAATACTCCTCAGCTGACTCTGCTGCCTTGTTTAGCAGTACTTCACGAAGTTTGTCCTGCAGCCAAAGCTTGACATCCTCCTCGATGCAGCAGTATAATTGCTCCAATACAATGCATTCTACCACTTTATCGTAATCGTCACAAACACCTTCGCCCTTCAGCCATTCAAATAAATCGGCTTTAAGACGAAACGTGAAGTCAACGTGCGACTCATTGCCCTTTTTTGCGTTCCAGAACCTTTGCCGGAAAGCCTCGGGTGACAACTTATAAGGTCTCAAGAGCACTTCCTTAACCTCGTCATAGCTCTCGAACGCTTCCCTCGACAAGCAAGTTATCGTGTCGGACACTTCGCCGGGAAGAAGAGCTAACAGGTCCTGTGCCCAAAGAGACTGCTCCAAGGCATTTCGCTCACATACGTGTTCAAACTTGACGAGATACTTCGCCATAGCCTCGCCGACTACGCACGGTGGCAGTTGGTCCCGAATAGAACTCTACAGGGGTACGTCACAGCGTGACGTCACTGGTGCACGTGCAAGGCGGTGGTTCGCAAAACAATCCCGCCGGTGCTTGAGTGGGGTGCAGTCGCTCGGTGCTTGGGGCATTTTTTTTTCTTTTTGAAAGCGTAATCTTCATCTCACAGTAGCAACATTAGCTGTGGTATGTGTTAGAGAACATCTAGGTGTGAGATAAAGTGTGTGATGATATTTTCGCCACGCTGGCTGGCTGTTTATTTACTAGAAGGGAACACACGTGGCGGCTTGTGCCAGGAACAGCGGCATCTTTGAAAATGTGCGGTGTTGACGGTGGCGTGTTGTGAGCGTTAAAAGGCATTGACAATATTGGTTCATCTTTACGGACGGTGAAATTGAAAATATTGTGCGTGGTGTGTGCAGTGTGAATAATGCGATGCGTCCTGTTTGCGAAAATACTGGTATCCGTTGTGGGCCGGTTTCAGTAACCGATTTTCGATGGAACTTTACGATCTGACATTTTAGTCAAGGTGAAAATGCATTTGACGCGATTATCTGCGATTGGGTACATCTCAACGTATGCGCGGCTTGATATATCTCCTGGTGATATATACGACTATGCATGAGCTATAAGCATGTTGTAGCGTTGCCTAATCTGCATATATGCTTCATCACGGCTATAACTTGTAATATCGGATACCTGATACTTGTTAATGGAAAGAGCGTAGATTTTGGTTTCTCATCTACTTTGTACTTTTACGGCTCGATCCTTATGAAGTGACAATGCGAGTTAGGAGTTTGTGTTTCAGGCCTAAAGAAGCAATAATTACAAAAACACGTTATGGGTGTCAAATGCAGCAAGGTAACTGTGCCATATATTATTATATATTATTAAGATGTCAGGTTTTACATCACATGAATTTTCAGTTGGTTATTAAGAAACGCAGCGGCAGAACTTCACTTTGATTTTCACGACGATATGTTCACCTCAGCCTATAACCCACGGCAAGAAGTGTGTTTTTTTTTTTCATTCATCACCGATGAGACTTTTGGGCAATGAGTGAGAATCTTATCTGTGACGTCGTGCACAGCAGCTCAAAACCATTCTGCTGCCAATGGTCTACCTCGTTTAAAACTGCATTGCACATGCCACGATAAAAATTGATTAAGTTTCCATCTATGCCATGCAAATAATTCTCAAAGCGCCAGTAAGCGTGTACATTCAAAACGTTCGCTTTCGAAAAAGATCCGATTTTTTTAATGGCTGCCATCTACGTGCGTGAAGCCCACTGCGTGCTAGTCGCGTCTCTCAGTACTCTAAACAGTTTCTCTATCCATCCAACTACGACGACCGAATTCCCCCACTATAAGCAGTAACCCTTCCGCGACCCCCTTCTTTCAAAAGCTGTGACTTTAGAACATAGCAATGTAGAAATTTCTGTCGAAAGAATGCAGACACGCAGCTCTGCTATGCATAAAAATGGCGCCGGAGAAACTTTCTTGCCAACCAACGCCTGCTCCAAGAGAGGGTGCAGGGGGCGGGGTGCCCGCAGTGGCTTCATACTGTTTACACACGAGGAGAGGTCTATTCTATGACCGCTGACCTGAACCGTCGCAGAAGCTTCGCTAGGCGCCTGTCAGGCATTGCGCCGTGCTCCCGACCGGGTTGCAGAAATTAGGTGCCCTTTCTTTTCTTCTAACCACTACCACCACCACCACCACACTGTAGTATTGCCAATTCTATTCGTTTCAACTCGAGGCATTCACGCTCGCGACGTTCGCGCCTTTCAGCTTCTTCGCTTTCGCGAACTTCTCGTCTTTCAGCCTCCTCGCGGCGTGCTCTGATATCCACCCAGGCCTCATCGACTTCCTCAGCCGACACTCCTTCATCCTTCATGATTTCAAGGATCACTTGCTTTCGTTTCGCACGGCCCAACTTAATGCCAAGTTACACGCAAATTTCGAAGAGAACTCCTTCACTTTAAGGTTCCCCATCGTTCACACTAGCCTCTTGCTGTTTGCCCCTGTTAAGAATCTACTTGCCGCACCCACTACAAGTCTACTAGCAAGACACGCAAGCAATTTCTAACACTGCCGTGTTTACACCCTCCGCAATAACTTTGGTTTCAAAGCGCTTCGATTTGGCTTGAAACGATCAAAGCTTACTCTAATTCTTCACACAGCCTTTCTCTAAACTACTATAACCTGTGCTAGAGTAGTCTGATGAACTGAGGGGAAAACATCAGGCACTCAACGCATCGATGTCGCTGACGCCGCCCGATCCCGCAACTGCCATCCACTCTTACGAAGGCCCGCTGCCGACAATGTTACGAAGGGCGCCACGAAATTCGCTGCTTACAAGGACATCGGCCGCGCCGACAGCGAAAGGGGCTCGAAGCAACCAGGTGGTCTTCTCTCGCACGCATACGTAGGCTTCTCTCTGACTCATAGGTCAACTGCCGGTGACGCGCCGCTTGGCTTTTTTTTTTCAAAGCACCGGGTGGACATTTGCGTCACCAAAGTTCGACCAGAAGCGCTGCCTGCCGTGATTTCAGAATCCTCCAACAGGGACCCGCCTCAGGGCTGCGTCATAATCATCAAATACGGAGCCACTGCGCGTGGTTGCGCCCAAGGACGAGTGACGTTGCCACGCATTGCGTAAGACTCGCCAGACTGGAAGGCGCCGATTGCTTCATCGGCTCGTGGGCTGAGGGGCTCGCTGTGAGTTGCGTAAAACAGACCGGCGACGCCGCTTGATGACGTCGTTGTGTTGATGGCGTCAGGTGGGCTTGATCGCTAGCATGGACACAGGTTGCCTTTGCAGATGCATTGACGTTCGTTGTGGACTCCCTGGCGTAACAACGTGTGCACTTCCTCCAGCCTCAACACAAATACAATTTTCCTGACTTCTTTACAGATGCCTCGAAGTCTCTCGCTTCTGTGTCGTATGCAGCAGTCGGCCCATCTTTCTCGGATGCCAGCTTATTGCATCCCGATACAAGCATCTTTACCACATAAGCTTACGCGATACTTGCGGCCGCTAAAAATATTAAGCACTTGAAACTAAAAGAGGTTGTTTTTTTACAGATTCATTGAACGTGGTAAAAGCTCTGAAAACACTTAAAACACAAAATTCCTGTTTTTGTTTCACTTTATTCACTGTTGCGCGGTTAGTGTAATGAAGGGGTACGGGTACGCAAGAATTGACACGCACAAGCTGGTTCTACGGACAAAACTTTGGGCCCCCCGCCTTTATTGGGACCGACATATATAGACATACACAGAAGGTACTGGGGGTGCCACGCTTCGGTGGCAGCCTAATAAAAGCACTGAAAAGTGGTGACCTCTGCGTCTCCCCCCTTGAATCGAAGCTTTAAATGTCTGTTGGAAGGATGTAGGAAGCCTGACACAGAGAGTTTCACATATTTAGACGGCACGGTGGAACAACACGTCGGCCATAACGTGTTTGCGTCACACTGCTGTCCCTGGCCACAGGAGACTGTTGCGTAGACTGCCCGCGGCGCATTGTTTATTCTACGAGGTCAGAAGGCAGAGGTTCCTGAGCAGGAACATGCTGTGTTGGAGGTGGTGGTTGATTTGCAGCTGTCTGTGGTGGTCCCTCTCTGGCGGCAGAAGGTGTAAAAGGCGCTCGGTGTGCTGCAGGACTCCACCTCGCTCTGTTTCGACCACGTAGCTTTGGGGCCTTTGTCCTGAACAGAGGACTGTATCTTGCACTTTTTCAGGTCGCACCCAGACGCGCTGACTGGTTTGGAGTGGTGGCAGGTCACCTGCTCTGTGATGGGCGTTAGAGTTGTCTGTCTGCTTCCTTTTCTAAGCTGCATCCTTGGCAGCGACGTCTTTCTCTGATGGGCAGTTGGGACGTAGCTTGGATTTTTGTTTCGGGACCTTGGTTCTGAGCTGGCGTCGCATCAGCTACTGGGCTGGGCTGAAGCCATCAACTTCTGGAGTATCTCGATAGCTGAGCAGGACCATATGAGGGTCCTTCGATTTGCGGAGCAAGTACTTGACTATGCGAACCATCCTTTCTGCCTCTCCGTTGAATTGAGCGTAGTGTTGACTACTGGTCGCATGTTTGAAGTCGGAAAATGCTGCAAATGATGCAAATTCTTGCGACGAAAACGGTGGGTTATTGTCTGACCTTACCTCTTGTGGGATTCCGTATCTAGGAAAGACGTTTTGAGAGTGTCGATGACTGCCTGAACCTTCGTGCTTCTCAGGGCAACCACCACTGAAAACCTCGAGTAATAGTCCACCACTATAATGAACGTCTGGCCATCGAGGTGGAATAAATCCATTCCAAAAAATTCCCACGGACGTCCAGGTGTGGCCGGGGAGACCAGGGTTTCAGCAAGGTTCACGCGGGTGGAGGCACACTGTTCGCAATTGGTGACTAGAGAGGCGATGTCTGCAGAGAAGTCCAGCCACCAAACCGATTCTCAAGCTAGGGCTTTGGTTTTGTTGATGCCCTGAAGACCTTCATGCAACAGCGTCGAGACCGCTGGCCCAAGGAATGATAGGATGGCTATACCGGGGCCTTTCAGCAAAACACCATCGCAGACTGAGAGCTCGTCTACTACAGAGGCATACATCGAAAGGTGCAGTATCATCTTTGACTTCTGTGACCAACCCTGCTGGCAGAAAGAATGAGAGCCTTGCAGTCTCCATGAGACTCTTGTGCCTGTCGTATGTCGTCATGGCTCAGTGGCAAGACATCCGACGTGCAGCCGACGACTTGTGCTGCAAACAGTTCCACTGCGTCGAGAGGAGTGGATGCCTTGACAATTTCAGACAAGGTATCTGCTATCGGTAGCAGTTTTCCCGGCACGTGTAGCATGCGAAATTGGTATTGCATTGTCTTGAGTCGTAGTCTTTGAATACGAGGCGGCACCATGTCCCACCCCATCATGCCCAGGAGTGAAACGAGTGGCAAGTGGTTGGTCTCGACATCGAAGTTGATGTCCTAGATGAACTCGTCAAACCTTTGGATTGCCCATGTCGTTGCCAAGGCGTCTTTTTCTTTGTAGCTGTAACGCTGTTCGGTCTGAGTCAGTGACCTCGAAGCGAATGCGACTGGACGGCGCTCTCCCGAGGGTTGCATCTGTAGCAAGACTGCACCAAGTCCGAGCAAGCTGGCGTCTGCAGACATTGTTGTGGCGGACATGGGGTGCCACGCTCCAGTGGCAGCCTAATCAAAACACTGAAATGTGGAGACCTCTGCATTCATGCGCTGTCTAGACACTCAAACAAGATGCCATAGTGTGCTGGATGCCAGGGCACCGCGAGATTCAAGGTAATGTGATTGCGGACGAGCTCGCTGGATCCGTCCACGAAAACACTGCCCATTCATGCATAGCCATCTCCACGCTTGACGTAAAAGCTGTCCTGAAACGACAGCTCGGAGCTTACTGCGGCATGAAAGATGGGATAGCCAAACAGAAAACAAACGAGCACTGCCACCACTTCTTGCACTGGTTACACCACGGCAGCAGGAAAACTTGTGACTACATATCCTCAAACGCAAGTTCTCCTGCTGCCGTGGTGTAACCAGTGGCAAGAAGTAGTGGCAGCGCTCGTTAGACTTCCACGTACTGACGTGATTGTGGTTTCAGTTTACGTGCGTCCGTATAGTGGCAGCGCTCCTCGATTGCGTTTGGGGTGGCTGGCTCACCTGCGTCAAACCTACCCTAGGTGCCCAGTGCTAGTTGGGGGAGACTTCAATGCACCTCATCAGTCGTGGGGCTATTCTTCTTTCAGTGCTAGAGGTAACATCGTGCTGGACACATTTACAGACGCGCACGTTGTCCTTCTGAATGTCCCAGCCACTTCTACACGTCGGTGGGATTATTTCTGTGCTCCATATTATGCGCCCGATCTCTCGTGGTGGTAGGGCATTTGTGACGTTTCGTGGGACCTAGAACCTGACAGCTGGGGGAGTAATCATCATCCGTTGATAATTGGTTTGGCCGCGTATAAGCAGCGCCACCTCCGACATCGATGCCACACAACTGGGACTTAATTCGCAAGGAACTGAACGCCTCAATTCCTGATACATCGTCTAATCCGTTGCAGGTGTTAACCAGAGATGTACAAGCCGCCACGCAGTCAAACTGGGTAGAGGAGAACAGACCACATCCAAATTTACATCTCCTGTGTCTGTAGGCAGCACGCCGTCGTGCAGAGCTAGCCTTCAACCGAGATCCGGCAGCCGCTGAGCTTCGTTATAACCTCAACAGACTCACCGCTGCAGCGCGACACTGCGAGAAGTGTCTCACCCGGGAATGGTGGATGGACTAGTGTGCGTCACTCAGTCCATCGTCTTTAACCGCCTCAATATGGCGAACGTTCTGGAGCATGTATTTAGGCACCCAAACGCCATGCACAGCGGCCAATGCGTGTCTGTCTTCTGGACGCACGCCAAGCCAGCTCGCTCCAGAAATAAATAGGGCTTTTTTCCCAGCCTAACACCTGACCCCACCACACTTCGACGGTCCGTGTAACCGGCCTCCGGAGGATGGCTCTACTCCCAGTCCGTCAAACATCGAAGGCATGCAAGCGCCATACATGCTGCCGGAGCTCCAGACAGCAATCGACCAGGCAAAAGTACGCAAGCCACCAGGACCAGATGGAATCTCCTATTAAGTGCTCAAAAACGTGGATGGCCCTGCACTACACTGGCTGCTGGACACGCTTAACGCCATCTGGACGACCGGAGAGCTGCCTGAATCATGGAAGCATGCCGAAGTTGTGCCGATATCGAAGCCGGGAAAGCACCCGAGCAACCTCTCTAATCTTCGACCGATTGCTCTAACGTGTACATTGTGCAAGCTTCTTGAACGCATGTTTCCGTCGCGCATCTCCTGGTGGCTGGAAAACCACGCCTGGTACCACCCGGCCCAGATTGGCTTTCGACCGCATCTGGGCACGGAAGATGGCCTAAATCATTTGACGTCCATGGTGCTTGTGGAAAGAACATCAAGTATACCATTCGTAACCCTCTGGCCAAGGGCGCCCATGAGGCCTACGGCGACGTCAGCCACTCTGCAATCATTCGCAAACTGCAACGGCTTCAACTTCCGCCTCGCGTCTTTAACTTTGATTTATTCTGATTGATATGTGGGGTTTAACGTCGCAAAGCCACCATATCATTTTGAGAGACGCCGTAGTAGAAAGGTCCGGAAATTTCGACCACCAGGGGTTCTTTAACGTGCGCCCAAATTTGAGCACACGGGCCTACAACATTTCCGCCTCCATCGGAAATGCAGCCGCCACAGCCGGGATTCAATCCCACGACCTGCGGGTTAGCAGCCGAGTACCTTAGCCACTAGACCACCGCGGCTTCCTGGCACACTGTATCTTCTGCATCCAAGTAGGCAAGGAACGAACAGGACACTTTGTAATGAAGCGGGGTGTGCCGCAGGGCTCGGTGCTGGCCCTGATAGTCTTCAATCTTGCCATGTGGCCCCTCGCGTGGCAACTAGTACCCATTCCAGATGCCTTGTTCCTCCTGTATGCGGATGATTCAACTCTCTCAAACGACTGTAGGTGCCTGTTCTCGAATGGCTCGTATTTTGTAGGAGCAATCATACAACCTCGGCTCGTTTATCAAGCTCAGTTTCAGCGACCCACATTGAGAGACTGGGACTTGCTCGAAACCACCAACCGAGATTCCATGAGGGCGATTACATGCCTTCCTCGTATAACGCCTATCGCGACCCTCCAGGCGAAAGCGCAGCTGAACACCATAGACGAAATTGTACACCAGCGTCGAGTCGCTCCCTACCTAAAGCGTGAAGCTCTTCCTGCGGCGGCAGCTCTAGTTCACTACTATAATTCAACGCTGTCGCAGCCTGACGCACCCTTGCAGAAGTTCCACCATGGCTCAGGGCACAGGCCCGCGATAACCGACCACTAACCCGCCTGCGACAATCCACCCGACAAGTAGCGCAAGAGGGCATCGCCACTACCACCGACACCTCACTAGTGGTATACGTAGACGCAGCTATCGATAACTGCGTTCTGCACACTAGTCTAGTATGCCCCGCGCAACCTGAAACTCAACATATCTGCTTTTACGTAACAGAGGCACCGTTCCCATCCGTATTAGCAAAGCTCACTGTGATAAGGGACGGGTTGACAGTTATAATATTCAAAATGAAATCTTTGTCACACGATAAATTGCTTGTATATACGGACTCCACGCAGACAGTTTGAGAGCTGTGAAAAGTCACCAGCTCTTTCGATATAGCCTCCAATATACACCGACTGATTCACTCGTGTACATGTCCTGTCTGCGTATTGTGGTACCACCGGTCTGCACAAGCTCAATTGGAAGCAGATGCCGCTTGCCATCCAATGACTGTTCAACACCCGCTGCCTCTACTTCGTTTGTCCCCGAAGGACAGCTTGCTCGTGCACAAAGAAACCCTCCGGCGCTCCACACGTGTACCCATTCCTCCATATGGATCAAACCTTCTCGGTGGCTTAACTCGCCGAGAGGAGGTTGCGGTCAGGAGGATTCGTGTGGGCGCCACCTTGACTCCTGCAATCCGGGCTACATGGACATCCGGTGCACTGCCTCACCGAACGACATGCCCATTTTGCGTTGCCCCAGCCAGAGAGGCAACGCTTGATCAACTATTGGGAATCTGCCTGGGCCTTCACAAAGCTCGCACTCGCCACCTACGTGGGCTTCACCACCACTTCGGCCGACCACCTGACTTGACACACCGGACGCACGGTCCATTGCATCGGCCACTCCTGGCCTTTATACAGGAGACGGGACTTTTTATTTTTATTTAACTGATGCCGTTGGCCACAATGGCACTAATAAAAAAACTACACGTTACCTAGTCACACTTTTGTAATTGGCTGCCAGTATCGAAATCCCGTCGGACAGAGGTAGCACTTACAAGATTAAGAACGGGACATACGCATACTACACATTCATGCCTTTTGTCTGGTGGTGATCCACCATTGTGTGACAGATGTGGTGAAGCACTAATATAGTGCTTCATGTGAAATGCTAAGCAGTAATATGCGCAAGTTCCATCGCCTATGAGGGGGGCACAGGGGCGCTTCATATGGCACCCACAGAGAGTATCGGAGTCGTTGAGCACATGTGCGGTCTGCAATGCACTGTTATTTTTTCTTCGCAATGGGTATACCCTTTTTTCCAGTGGCATATTATGTCCCACCTAGACGCTTCAGAAAGCTGCGATGCCTCGTTCAAGGCCAAGAGGCCCTGAATGCCAAACACATCACTTGTGTGTGCCACGGTAATGTGGTGGTTACGATGTTCTGCTCTGACCTGAACCTCGCGTTTTCGATCACAGCCGCGGTGGTTGCTTTGCGATGTGGTTGGATTGCTAGAGGCGTAGAACCGTGCGATGTCCGTGCACGTTGCCCTGCACTGAAGGCGTACCTCACGATCATTACGTAGTTTGTCCCACGAAATCCCACACAAGGTTTTAACATTCTGTATTTCCTTTCACGTCCTCATTATGAGGAGATACTTTATACTTACCGATGTAAGATTTCACTAAGTTGTCGCAAGGCCGATATTTTTTATGCATTTTTGAAGAAAGTCACCGCTTTGCCGCAAAGGTGAAGCAATGAACGCGATAGCAACAAATCGGAAGGTAACGCACTGAATGGCAAGCAGATCAATACGTGCTCCGAGTTTCTCACGCACAAATGACGCACGAAATGTGGTCACAGGTACAGATGAACGCGAAAAAGCGCCTGAGTGTTTACTTCGCTGTGTCTGAAAAGTGCACCCTTTTCGCAAACGGAGACTGTGCAATGACTGCAGTGTCCTTGGTGCACCCGGTAACTACAACAGAAACGTTATAGTGAAAGCCCAACGCCAGCCATGCTATAACAAAGTTCCACCAGACTTACGTCACGAAAATGTCGTGGCGCTGTCTTGGTAGGCAAAAGACGCTCTGCCTACCGCAGTTTCTGCTGTGTTTTCAATGGCGCATGTGGTGTTTGTTCTCAGTCAATCAACGAGAAAAAAAAAATGACCGCAGTTTCCCGAGTGGGAACACTGGTCAGCATGCGGAGCATATATGTTGAGCTGCGATAAATGTGGTTTTTAATTTGCGACATGCGTGTGAGTTATAAGTGAACACGAGTGAGCACGCACGCACGTATGCTGCGAAAGACAATGTTTATTGATGAGGCGCTTTGGGTATTTTTAGCAAGATGTCTTTATGGTCCGTAAAGTGAAGGGTGAAAGGGTCTGGTTGCAGTGGTCGAAGGTCGAAATTTGCAAAGACGTGGTTGATGCATGTCCCGCGAACAGTGGTCGGATGATGTTTGCCGTCGTGCGTTGCTCGTTTCAGCAAGTGCCACGACTCCATGTAGTTGACCACCCAATCGTCCTTGATGACGTCGACGTCGAAGTCGCCAACATTCACGATTCGTTAGCATACATTTTCACCAGCGACATCGGTCGTGGAGCGACCGCACAAACCAACCGACGAAGGGTGGCGCGCCCCGACACTCGGTTATTTATAGTGAGCGCCGGCCCCGGCCTACGCATGCGCGCGTTAGCGTACAGCTGGCGCACGCAAAACTAAAGGTCGCGCGGTGCGTGGAGGGGAGAAGCGAGCGCAGCGCACGCTGTGTTGAGAGGAGGAAGGGATGCACAGATGGCTGGCGGAGGAGGAGGGGAGGCTGCGGACGGCGACGGCGCATGACTAGCCCCTAGTATAACATGCTTCGCATGTAAAAAAACGGTATGCCGACGAGCTGCGTCACGGTTAGATGTCAGTCGCGTCTCACAACTTAGTTTTGTTTGTTGGCACACATCGCAGCCCTCAGCGCTTATAGCTTTCACAACGCTTATGGCGTCTCACAACGTCGTTTTTTAAGCGCAGATCACAGCCCTCAGCGCTTATGGCGGAAGTTACGTTCTGACGTCGTTCTAATTTTACCCATAATGACGAAATCGGCCTACCTGTTTTTACAAACATGGAATGGGTTCATACACATGTTATGAGTGCATTTTCCCTGCCGCTACTCCTATACTTTTTGGGAAAATTGCGCTGGCGGCCATGGGGCAGCGTGACACTCTACGGAACTTGCGAATAGTGCTTCACATTTTAGCCCGGTGTGAACAGCTAGACACGCTATAAAGACAACACTCTCCATTAACCTACCGATAACAGATACCACTTCGCCCTGCAATGTTCGTCGGCAGGAAACCACTTTTCACTCATAAATCAGCCTTGGCTTTTTGAAGAGACGTCCGTACTTTCCATGAATTATAGTCCTCGCCAAACACCATGCTTTGTGCTGTTACCAACCTGTATTCGCTGAACTTCAGTGAGATTAAAAGTAGCTTAAAATTAACGTTTACTTTGAGTCCAACACTACCTTTTTACATTACTAGGAACACTGAACAAGTTTTCTTGTCCATGTTGTTATTTAACTGTAACTGGCAGGTGAATCTATTGCGATGCATTTGCTAGCGGGCAGAATTAAGAAAAGGACCGACAATTTACTGGTGTTTGAAAAAACTGCCAAAGAAAGACAAGTTTACTGAAAAAAAAATAATTGTACATAAATGCCGCAATGTAAGGACACAACAGCGGCGGTGGCGGCGCCGGGAAAACTGTCGGCAGTGGCAAGCCGACGTCTTGGCGCACCCCTCAATTAGTGCTATAGCCGCTTGTGCATCGAGGCGCACGACAAGTCGGTATCGCAGAAGAATAAAAATCCACTTTACGTACAAAACAGTACGCGAAACCTCTTCAGTCTGTGTACTGCAACACGAGAACACAGCGTGACTACAGACAAACATCGACTTTCCGGACTGGCTGAAGCCTGTTGCGACCAGAGCGTGTTACGTTTGGCCTGGAAATTCATCTGGGCAGACGCCATTGTTCGTAAGCCGGTCTACCAGGATGCTTTCAACCCCATCGGTGCGCACTCTGCAAGACGCCGTCCTGTAGGAAATCCAGGTAGCAGTCGGGTCTAACGAATGCTTCGCGAGACAAGCCTTTTGTTGAACGGGATAGAACAGCGTGGGATGGCGCCAATGTGGTGGTTCTCTTGAAGTCAACCCTTTCTGGTGGGTGGACCACTGAGACGTCGCCACCTGATTTTTAGCAAGAATGGTAATCGCCTTCTTCGGACCTCCGTGTAATGAGACGGCGGGCTATAAAAGCCGAAGACATTTTGTAAATAATGGCGGAATCATGAGCTGAATCTTTGTACATAGCTGGTTCTCTGCTAAATATCCGTACAGTTCCGTCTTTCAACTATCATGTAAAGAAACCTTCGTTCTTTCTCTCTTAACGCGTCCCCTCACTGGCGAAGAACGGCTAGCGGACGATGGCGGGGAGCCAGCTACCCTTAAGAAAACCCGCCGTGCCATCATCAACCTCGAGCCTTTACAACTGGTTGGCAGCGGTGAGGTGAACCTCACGACATATAGTGCTGTGCTGTGGTAAGTGCTTGGTCTTTGCTTTGACTTTCCAGGCTTCACTTTGTGAGTGTGAGTTGATTAGCAGCTGGATTGTGTGTGAATTAGGCAAACCACCTAGTTTAAGTATTGAGTTGAAGGGATCACCTAACTATATGTGAGACGCAGGGCCGAAGTAAGGCAGCAATCTTGGCGTAGAGGTCAATGCTGAGATAGGAACTTTTGGCTTTGAGTAAGCATCTAGGCATTGAAGTGGAGGAAGGAATGGGTAGGACACCGATTGTGAGGCTGATCTTGCAAAAAGCCAGTGAGGAGGAGATTGAAAACCCGGTAGAAGCTTTCGAGAAATAGAAAAAAGAAATAGAAGAAAGGGAAAGAGAGAAGGTTGAGCGAGCACTCGACCTAAAGGTTGAGCAATTGGAACAGAAAGTAGAGGCAATTAGATGGAAGATTCAGCCATCCGTAAGTCTAGTGCACGAGAAATACAAGGAAAAAATAGGTGCGGTGCAGTTCAGAGCCGTAGAAAAGGCTAGGACTTGTCGAGAGAGCAGCATGTTCGAAGATGAACAAATTGTGAGAGCTTCGGAAGTTGCTGCTATAATGAGAGAACCTGCCGAAGGCCATAGTGAGTGCGACGAGGTGCTGTGTCAGCAGAATGCTAGCGAAACAGCTATAATAGCTGTAGATAATCTGGCACAGACCTCAACTGAGGTTGTCGCTACGGTGAATCTTGCAAATGATGTCGAAATAGTGGGGGTCACCGGAGAAAGCTCAAGAGAAGCAGCGAAAGCAGACTTTAAAGAGAACAGCGCAGTCGCAGACAGATCTCAAAAGTACGAGCGAAAATTTTCGAAGGGAAGCAGCTGTATCTTTCATAAGTGTGTTGACCTGTTCGCCAGTCTAGAGAGAAATAGATGACTTTGTCGAAAATAATTTAGACTGCGCGGGTTCGACAGCTGACAAATGCTGTGAGAGGGTGAGCGAGTTCGAGATGAGGGCTGGAACCTTCCGAACGAGTTGCAAAAAGCGGTACAGACGCAAGACGCGTCGGAAAGCTGTGAGAGAGACAAACACCGCTACAGGTGTAGGCTTTGAACCTATGGGCGTTGCAAGCAGAACTAGGAGCTCTGCATCGCTATCAAAACTGCTGTACATGTGTCCGTGTCGCCAGACTAAAAGATAAAGGAGGGCGGGATCTTCGCGAATGCAATCACGTGGAAGGCGTCGTTACTTCTGTTGTTCTATCCACAGTACACTTCAGGGAGCGCGTGAGTACAGAGTTAATATAGGTGAATCGGCCCGACATGGCAACAGTGCCAATAAATCGAAGTGCCGAAGTAGTGTGGCAGGTGGTGCAGAAGCACCCTTGAGCTGTAGAACCATCGATGACTCAATCCGTGGCACACTTTATAGCAGTGAGGAAAAGGTCGGTCGCAAGCGTCGCCGTAAAAGAGTAAAACGTACGCGCGCGACCAAGCGAAGAGATGAAAGACGTAGCAATCAGCCGGGTAAATGACAGAACGGAAGGTTATCGGCCAGTTCGAAGAAGAGACCTTTGTGGCGTGAAGTAAGGCACAAGCGGCGAAATTGTAGTCTACAGCGCGCATCCTCCCGACGAAATGTGCGGTGGAGATTTCGAGCGTTGCGAAGTCAAGAGTGTCGAAGTGGTTTTAGAAGAAAGCCCAAAGTAGCTGTGCACCTTATGGGAGCGAGCCAGAATAAGGCATGGTCACGCTTTCCCACGCATTTCTCGTGTCCCCTCCGCATACTGACAGAACCAGGCCGAAATCACGAATAAGGCGTGACTGGGCTGATAAGCTTGTAGGACGTGCACGTTGTGGTGTCGGGCGTTCTGAAAATCCGCCAAAACCGCGACCGCCGCGTGTACGACTTAAGAGGACAGCTGTAGGCTGGAGAACGTCGGACACAGGAGTTTTCTTGCATGCATTTTTGCTTGTTTATTTCTGGTGCAAAGTTATATTTCTGTGTCATCTGCTCTGCTTGTTTGTTTACTTAGTTTTTCACTTAAATACTTTTTGTAAACTTTTTAAGAGTTTCAAGTCAAGTTGTTAAGCATTATGCGGATGCAGTGATCCGCATCAGTCAACCGACTACGTGCAATGAGTTTTTCTTTTATGTAAGATCACGTTAGTCATTGATGAAGATTTGGTACGCCCGCTAGTTTTGAAAGCGTGGCAGCGTTGTTGAGAGGAGTAAAAGTTTGCATGCTTCGTGCCCTTTGGTGTAGTGCAAAGTGTTACACCACCTTAAAAAAGTAAATAAGCACTCTTAAAGAAGGTTTTTGAATGAAGCCAAAACTTTTTTTCGAAATGCTCATATTTGATAATCATTTCGTACAGGGTTTTTGATTAGCTTGTGGAGTTTAACGTCCCCAAACCACCATATGATTATGAGAGACGCCGTAGCGGAGGGCTCCGGAAATTTAGACCACCTGGAGTTCATATTCCATAAATGGTCAAAAACTATCGTTTGTTAAAATTTATAAACATTTGGGGGTTGTATTAGGTGCAGATTTCAAGTGGAATGAGCATGTTGCTTACATTGAAAAGAAAGCTTTACAGAAACTTGCATTTCTAAGACGTTCCCCTATTGGAAAAGTTGCCATGGTGGATACTGGAAAACATGCTGGGCGTAGTGGAAATAATACTGGGCATGGTGGAAATTATGATGGATATGGTGGGATGTAGTGGAAATCATGGTGGATATGCCGGGACATACTGGGTGGTATGGTGTACAGAAGATGGGTAAAGTGGAAATGATGGTGGAAAGTAGAGGCTAGATAGTGGGCAATCATGGGACACTCTGCCCACTGTTGCGATAATGCTGTGAAGCCCTAAGCATGTGGTGGGTGGTGCTTATTATGATGTGCCACATGGTGTACCAAGCTGAGAAACTTTTCCCCCCATTGCGATAGTGCTGAGAAACACTAAGCAGATGATGGGTGCTGCTTGATATGGTGGGCCACATGGTGTACCAAACTGAGAAGCTCTGCCCACCATTGCGATAATGCTGGAAAGCAGTAAGCAGATGATGGGTGGGCTTATTATGGCGGGCAATTTATGTAGTGTACCACGCTGGGATCTTTACACTACATGTTCTACCACCATGATTTCCACCAAAAGTTAGGCCTACCGACCAAGCCCGTACAATTGCGTTATCCGTGCTTCTGGGTTTAAGAATACACGATTTCGACTATTAAGAATGATAATACAGCGCAGTCATTGCATCAATTAACCTAAATTAAACATTTTTCATTGTGTATGGTGTCCGCTAAAGAAGCAACAAACATGTCGATGCGACGCGATTCAAGCACTCCCAGAGAACGTACGTCTCATCTCACCGACAGCCGCCGGTCACACTCGCCCGCACTTCTCTAGCTTTTATGCGAGAACTCAGACGTGGCAATTCGTATGCTTGGGGAACCAATATGATAGCGTAATGTTTCCGGCACACTGCATTCGTTTTGACCAAGCCGTTATGTGGTTGTTGCTATAGCGATAGACCTACAGCATTGCGCTGGCACGACCGCCCTCTACGTTGTGCGAAAAGCATCCCAATACTCAATCGAATAAATTAGGCGGGCGTATTTATGAAATAAGCCTAGAAACGTCATAAAGCGTGAGCAGATGTCGCCCTTTAGAACGAGCGCGAGATGGATATCAAACTTTGCAGACCCCGCCGGTAAACTGTTGCTGCTCCCCAGTCCACTCAGTTTTTTTAGGGGCGAAGCTCCTCAAAGCAGCACCCGTTCGTCCCACGTAGTACGTAACATGTCTTACGCTTTGACCTCCAAGGGGGTGTCGGTGGGAGATTTCTCCTGTGCGTTGTTGAACAATAAAAAAATCGCAGCGTTCGCGTTAACTAAAAGCCAAATTCTTCTGTCTCTCATTCCCCATTAGCAGCCATTGGCATGTACATTGAGCAGTATCTGACAAGAAAAGGTTGCTACGTTATACTTGCTGGACGTAACCTCCTTTGTTTCAGAAAGGTTTAGCGAGCGTTGGGGCGCAGTGCCATGAATACAGTGAACTAGTATATACCATGAACTCGAGGTGGTTAAAGGTGGGAAGTAGACACGAAGCGCCAGCCGTAAGAAAGTGTGCGTGTGCCACCTCTCGTTTAGTCCTTGTAATGTCTGCTGGATGGCGGTGCTTCTATATGCGGAATATATAATGAAAACATGCGAGATTGTTGTACTTGGAGTGTTGACTAGATGTACGAATGGACACACAGACAGATGCATGGACGGACGCACGGATGGCTGCACAAACGGATGGACGCATGGGCGGACGCAGGGTGGATGCATGGACGAGCGCATGGACGGACGCATGGATGGACGTGCGGACGCACGTACAGACGCACGCATGGACGGGCGGATGGACGCATAGGTGGACAAATGGACAGACGGAAGCAAGAACGAATACACGGACGGATGCTTCGCCCCACTCTCCATCATCCACCCCGTGGATATGCTGCCATTTTTTCTTGCAGTTATGAATTGTAAAAAATAGCACTGGTGTCATTGACACAGTGGCGATCGTTACAGGCAGCAGGTGCTTGTGTTTATTAAATGTGCAATTTTTAGTAGCAGGTGCAGATCTCGTCTATGTCGTGTACACGACAAACATAACTGAAGTTGAACCGTAAGTTTGTATGTCAACTAACTATTTAACACACAACGAACGTCATGTTGAACATCACGTTCAAATACAGGTCTGGATCTGCACTCATCTATTTTTATGAGAAAAGGGGCTTGCTACAGCTGGCGGACTCATCTTTGCCTGAGACGTCTGTGGTTCCGCTTATCATTCGTGGTTTAAGTCCGGATCTCCAGAAGCAAATACAAATGCAAGAACCCAAGACGGTCGAAAACTTCTGCAGGGAATACGAAACCTTTACATCCAGGACCTAGGAAGCCAGCGTCAACCCATGACACCTGCTGCAAGGAATACCGGGGCCACACGAGCTGAGGAACGACGCCCGCTTGCAAGCTGGAGACCTACTGCAACACCCGTATCATTTTTGACCAACCCGGGAGGCTCAGACCATGGCGAAGAGCTGGATGACGTCACAAAAACTAAATAGAGAGGGTCTCGGCTTCCACCCAACGAGATCAAGAGAAGCTGTTTATTTGTCTCATACAAGTCTATTGTAGATATCCGTTTTTGTCGATGGAAAGGAACGGAGTGCGTTAGTTGACAGCGGAGCAAGCGTCATGGTTATTAACGCGAATATTGTTGAGAGAGCGAAAGTAAAAGAGGTTAGAAATGAAGAAGATGGCTGACACCCCAGCCTAGTACTGTGTATTATTACAAATTGTAATACATTGCGTTGTGGGGATTCCTAAAATAACTTGTTTATACTGTCAGTTTTTTTAAAGCAAGGTTTACCTTAGGGTATTTGTATACTACTGACAGAACAAATTTAACCGCGGCACTTGTGAATAACCTTTTCCCCGAACCTGTTTATCGAAAGCCATATTCGCTTCTGCCAGGTCACGATGTATTATTTCGTGTACGTAGAATGTGTATATCTCCTTCAACGAAAACATGTTTCTTTAAACTGCACACTTCCACGCTGCCAGGGAAAACGTGGCTGAATGAAAAACCAATATACGTACCCTGGACAATGAATTGTGCACTCTGCAACCAACCTGAGACCATAGAGCATTGTTTTATTCATTGTCGTGATGCTTTTTATTTTTGGGACATTCTAAAAAGAACGTTAAGAAAAGAACTTCCAATCACAGCCCATGGGTTCCTTCCGTTCAAAAAGAGTCTGACTGATAGTACTCCTTACGACTTGTTTATGTTGTTTGGGCTTTATTCATTATGGAAAAGTCGCATGATCGATAGACACGCCGAGCCACCACGGTCGACGAGATCTGTCTTCCGAGAAGCAGCTGCTCAAGTGCGCAGTGTTGTCGAGACTTTTGAACCCGTTCCGGAGTGGCTTCCCGTTCTTGACGCTTGTGTGTGTTTGCCTGACTTCTGATGAAGTATGTTCTGTGTACTTTACTGGTGATAATTTGATTCATTAATGAAAAAAAAAGTTGGTATGGCGCAGTGGTTAGTGTCTCCGAATGGTAATCTGCAGGTTGCACGTTCGATCCTGCATGGCACCATGTTTTTTTATGGGACGGGTGTTTTTTTACACCGTTTTTTATACAATTCTTTTTTATTTTTGTGGCAGCTCGTCACAGTGATTCTGATGCCATTTCGCGCTCAAGCGTTGCCGGCACTGCAGCACCCACCATATTCCACCATACGCCATGGTGGGCGTTTCCCACGATTCACCCACTACATTAATCTACTATAATGGTGGGTGGTGGTTTACACCATGCCCACCATTCGTTTTTTTTTTCAATAGGGGATCTTTGCGCAAGTCTACCCCAAAATTAAAATCAATTTCGGATAAAACTTTTATCCGCCCGATCCTCGAGTACTCATCTGTGGTTTGGGACTCTCATAGCCAAGTAAATATTAAAACACTTGAAATGATTCAAAGAAAAGCAATCCAATTTGTATATAATCGCTACAGTGCTCTTACGTCCCCCAGTGAACTGTTAAAAAAAAGCTGACTTGGATACATTGCAGGAGAGACGGCAACACGACCGATTGAAGTACATGTTTCTACTTTACTACGACAAGCTACGGATAGACAAGCATGCGTACATAAAAAGAGCTCACCGCCGATCAGCTCGTTCCGAGCATCTAAAAAAACTGAAGCAATATTCCTGTCAAACAAAAGCCTTTAAAAACTCATTTTTTTCCGCACACTGTCACTAATTGGAATGCGCTTTTTGCCGATCTGGTGAAATGCGAAACCGTTTAGTCGTTCATGGAAAAACTTAAACACAAGCAACCCACTTGACTTTGATCTTTCTTTGCGCTTCGCCCTCTATTATTCCACCGCGCATCTTGAACAGGCTTCCATTCATGTTCCACTTTCTATCACTTTTTTTTCTTATCAATGCGTTGTAATTTTGAAATGTTGCCAATTTTTGAACCGTTACATGATGTTTGTTTCTTAATTCTGTATGAGCAGGTGTTTGTCGTCATAGCTTTTTTTTGTACGTGTACGTGTAAACCACTACAATTGTGTAAGTACGGGCGTTTTACTTTGATGCATTAGTTCTTGATGGTGTAGCTCTACG